>NC_026149.1:16467743-16488287 GCF_000512975.1 Sesamum indicum
CTAATTTCATTTATGAACCACCAGAAGATTATAAAAACGTGTCTTTCCAACTATAGATCACCTGATAATGGTCTTTCCGGAATTCATTCAGGAAGTTGGAAGCAATTATAGTCCAGGAAGCTCCAAACTTCTCCTGAAATAGAGGTGTGCAGATGCAATAAATAAAACATAACTTAAATTTTAATAGTAATTCTAAAAGGAAAATCCACAAGTGACTATGGCAGACTTTATACCTGTAAATGTTGTTGTTTGATGTATGGCTGGCTCAAGCGATTAAAGTCCCATATTCCTTCCCTTTCAAGTTCTTCCTACAATGAAAATTGGTAAAATTAAAATAAAGTGTCCGTCAACACAACAGCAGAAGGTAAAGCCTCAGAGACTAAACAAAGAGCAAAGAGAAGGAACGAACTTGAACAAGGAAGTAAAGTATATACCTGACTCAGTGGAATAGATGGTCGAAATTTCCCGCAAAGACCAGTCATTGCATGATCTGGAAGCTCCCAGATTCTGAAGAAACCCAATATATGATCAATCCTGTATGCTGTAAAGTACTTCGCCATCTGTTAACAAAACCACAAAAGTTTTTATTTAAAACTTCTGCAGATGCAACCCTTCTTCACCCGTGGTAGTATTGACTAAAATTGTTTACCACATGACCTGTGTTAAACGACCACGCCACCAAGCATAGTTATCTTTGGACATTTCTTCCCAGTTATAAGTAGGGAATCCCCAATTCTGTCCATTTTTATCAAAATAGTCTGGAGGTGCCCCAGTTGAGGTATTCATGCGAAAGAGGTTTGGGAACACCCAAGTATCCACACTATTCCTGTCAACTCCAATTGGCAAATCTCCTTTTAATACCACTCCTTTCTCTCTAGCATATGACGCAGCTTCTGATAACTGTTATCACCAATATCATCACAAAGACCTTTGAGTTGGCAGTTCAGATCGAAGAAAAACATTCACAAGGTAGAACAAGCAACTTACTTGCATGTGTAAATGGAACTGGATATAATAATGAAAGCAAATTATGTCATAGTGCAAGCTGTCTTTGGAGACTAGTTTCTCAAGCTGAAAAAGGGAGAAGTAGCTGTTAGCATTAAGAAGGTTGGCACAGCAGAATAGATTTTGAATCGGCGCTGAAGTTATTCTATCTATTCAAACTAATATCCTAGGAACGAGAGTTAAAGAATAAAAAGGCCCCTTAGATCCAATTACCTTGTCCTCTGAAAAAAGAGAAAAACGACCCCACTGGCTGTGATCTGATGTTTCAAAAAAATCCCTTAGAAAACAAAAGGCTGCATAGGGTTTTAACCAATCCTGTTACCCAAGAAAAAAGCAACGTAAAAATAAAAAAGGGAGTTGAATGTTAAACCAGTAGACTTAATAAACTAATAGCAAGCCAAATAACCTGATTCTCAGAAAAGAAGTTCTGGAAGGCAACTGAACTAAATACAATTTCCTTCTCCTGAGAATATATCTTCTTGGCAATGGAAAGTTTTGCAGCCATGGTGGCCTCATAATCCACATTCTGTGCGCATAAAAATCCAAAATCATGAGTTTTTAGTGAATATTTCTCAAATTCAAAAATTAAACTTTCGTCCAACTGAATATACTTGGTCATCTCAAAATGTCTAACAGGATATATGCTGATGCAGGTATTCTTGTGAGATGATTAACATATATCTTCTCATCAACATCAGTGATACACAAACACAATTGCTTAATGATAGTACTGATTTTTTCGCATAGTTAATCAATCACTGACCGTAGTTGAACTTAAAGAATATGAACACACATATTTTTTGTATTATTCTTACATGTTCTTCTGATTCTTTATGCATTTTTTTGTAATTCATCCTAAAACCTATAAAACAGAGATACAGGGATGATCACTGAAAAGGGGGGAGGGGATGAACAAGATGACAATATTGTGATCAGCATGCAGGCATGATATGACATTTGCTCTCTACGTGAATTCAGTAGTAGATGAATGATCAGCTAAAGATGCCGAATTTACAAATGTCAAACGGTATTTATGAAGGATAGGAACCTTGTTTAGACAGATTTTCTTATATAAAAGCATCTTTTTTATTGAAAAAGAAATAACTACCTTCCCATCCAGCTGTTTTCTAGTCCGCTGTATCTCTTCCTGCAGAAGAAGGACCAAAGTCATTATGGAAAAGGAAAAATTCATCATTGGAACATTTTTTCTAGGAAATGAATTAACATGCACCTCAGGGGCAGATACTATTTATGTTTTTATACTAAGCAGAGCAAAGGTCATACCATGATATCCTTTGAGATATTCTCTGAGAGAGCCTGCACTCTTAGGTATAAGGGATGCAATGCGAATACTGAGAGGGAGCTGCATGTCAAGAAGAGCAGAATGCTCGTTAGTAGTTGAGAAAAATATCACCTTTGCAAGTACAGAATAAGTGTCTATATTCATATGATCTCTGTCTACTGACAAAATGGAAACATTCTCAAAGAAGAAATCAGATGATCAGTTTGATAGGACTCCATATATAACCTATTATAGCTTGTTTGTGTACCTGTAAGGATATGAATCCCACCACATTCCATGTACAGATGTATCATTGATTGGCAAGAGCTGAACCAAATGGAAGCCCGACTCAACTGCCCAGTCCACTAGTAACTTTAAATCAAGAAACTCCCCAACTCCCATATCATCCTCTGATCTGACTGAAAACATGGGTATAGCTACACCAGTGCCTCTCCAAGGCATTTCCTGCCAACACAAATCGATTGGTTGGGTCATCCTGCTGTTCAGACTTTAAATTAAGAATGAGAAACCAGGAAGGGACAAAAAGAGCAAAAGAAAGACATTCATTAAATTCTTATAAATAGCTTACTCGCATCAAGCCATCTGAGAGGACAATGTACTTGGGTTGACTAGTTGAGAAGTCGACAAAGAGTTCCCTATTACCACCAGTTTCTAGAGCAAGATTTTTTGCTTTGCTATATTTGCAGTATCTATATGTGAACCATTATTAAGGATAGAGACATACAGAAGTGCCCTCACAAAGACTCATTCATTCACACAGATTAGTCTGCTGACACGAAAACACGCACAAGGAGTGTTAGTAGTCAGGTGGATTGAGCAAATATATTCCTAATGCATACAGCTGACACATAAAGGATATTTTATAGGAAAGTCATCCTTTCTCATTACAGATCCAGCTAGCCAAACGGATTCACCAGCATAATTGAGTTTAAGTCCATCTTCAATCTTCCATCGACCCAGATTTGAAGGACTACCAATGACATAAACCTACATATTCATGGAGAAGCATGAATGAAAAAAACTACAATAATTCTACATGTTAAAATTGCTGAAGGTTACTTGGAAAAATAAGATCTTACTGATGTGTCTTCTTCAATATTTGGGGAGCAAATTCTGAATTGTACGACAACTGAATCTGTTTACCACATTTGTGTGAAAAATAAACTTCTCCAGGATAAGCTCTGAGGTCATATATGATATCCAAAGACAATTTGAACCATAAGAGAAATAAATGTACCTTCATGATCCAGCACACTTCGAACCGATACAAGGGGTCTGTCCACTTCTGGGTTCCAACTTTTTCGAAATATAACATTCTTAAACGCACTCCTTAAAGGTAGATCATCGGAACCAGTCTGCATTTGAAAGACAACAAATCTCTGTTACCAGCTTCTGGTTGAGGAAAAACATAATAGCAGCCAGCAAAAGATAATTCGAAGCATCAGCTACTCAATGCCACCACATCCTTAAATAAGAATACGAGCATGTCGAAAAGTTAGAATAAAATACGGAAAACCAAAATACATTGTGCAATGAAGGCAGCGCAAGCAAACAGCAAAGACAGATGTCCATGCACACCCATATGTACATAAGTTGCAAGGCTTATGAAAAGCCGGATAAATTATGCACCTGCCAGAGATCATGAAGCTCCACCAACTGTCCATTTTGAACACCATTAGGTAATAACAAGTTTCTTTTCTTCCCAGCCTCCCATCTTAAGACATTTTTCTCATCATCCACGACATAATAACTATACTCACAATTAAACTCAGCAGGGACCGGCAGACTGCCAGACCATATAAGCTCATCCCCTTGGTGAGACGGCCTCAGCAAAAGGCCTTTCTTCACATTCCATGAGCCAAGGACAGGTTCTGAACCACATACCAGTAGGTGCTGCCCCCAGTGAGTATAATAAGGTATTTTGAAGCTCAGGATCACTGAATTCGATGTCTTGCTCCCATGAAATAACCCCAGGTTCACCATCTTTACGGAGAATTAATCCTACAATGACCACAAATTGGATTCCTTGGAATCTGGAATCTACAAAATCCACATACTAATAATTAAACTTTCCATGTCAAACTATGTGTGAAGCAAAAAGTACATAATCAGTTGAGAACATAGTTTCGGAACAGCAATCAAATTTATAATTCGAATATCATATATAACACCGTATCACGCATAAAAACCATTAAAAGGTCAAAAGTTGGTATTATCACACTAAATAGAGTGGACCACAACATTCTTTTCCAGGAAAAATCCATAGAATCACTTAAAAGAGAACATAAGAATGAAACAAAAAGCAAATTCCATCGAATTCATATGCATAACCTTGATGTGAAATCAAGAAAGTCCACATCTTGGAATCTCGATAAAAAGTTAGGCGAAGTAGATGGAGAGTGGCATTACATATAAAATCTTTGGAGAGAACCCAGAAAAACAAACCCCAAAAACAAGATCGCATACCACACAGTTTTAGTCGATTTCCAAGAAATGCATTCCAAGAAAACATCCGAAATACAGTACCCACATGTTGATTTACCGACATAATTTCAAGATTACCTTCGTCGCAACGTCTCCAAGAATATGGCTGATGAGGAGCTACAGAGTGGAGAAGACTGAAGAGTGTTGAGGAGAAATCAGAAGATTGGTTTCGTGATTTATCTTCTATTATATGCCACAGAAATTCTTCAAAAAGAGATTTTTATTGGGGTCGTGCCAGAGAGAGAAAAAGAGAGATATTTTGCCATGTGAAGAATCCAGGATTGAAGCAAAGCAAGTGAACTGAATGCCGCCTCAACGCCCTATTGCTTCTTGTTATCACAAGAATAGAAACATACCGTTGGGCTTCTCTCTTTCACACACACACACACACTTTCATGAGATCTTTCTCCCACATGCAAGAATTTCAGTTCTTGTTATATTTAATGATTTTCATCTTTGCTGAAAATCTACATTTTGTCTTGGGTTTTGGGATTCTGTAATAAATTATTATTGCATGAAAACTACCTTATTGCAGTCATAATCAAGAGTACTATACATTACTAATGAATAAAAGCCTTTTCAATAGTTTATTTTTGCTCTAAAAACCTTGTTTATTACAATTGAGTAATAATTCAAGTGGAATAAATTCCATCTTCTTATTATAATGTATGCGCCCAATAGATTTAAACAAGTTCCTACTTACAAAAGTAATTATGTGAATTAATTATGACAATGCAACGACGAGCTTATTTTTAGAAACTAGTTGTATTTCAAAATTGATTCTTTTATAGCATCAAGGCTTTAATATTTGAAGCATCGCACTCAGGGAGTATACTACATTTATCATTTCGCCTTTTTTTTTTTTGGTTAGGATCAAAAGAGAAAGAATTAGTATTCTTAATATTGTTAGCATATAAGTGACCTTTTACATTATTAATAGGGTAAATTGTAATTAACTTTCTTAAAATTTTTCATTGTTTGAAAATTTACAAATATTCTTTTAAAATCAACGGTCGTCTGGCAAATATCCCCTACAATGGGTTGTCACGAGAGGGTATTTATTAAACGACCATTAATTCAAAAGGACAATTGTAATCTTTTAAATAATTAGGGGTATTTGTGAATATGACAAAGTTTAAAAAAGTATGTTGTAATTTATCCTTATTAATATTATAGGAAGAGAAGAACCAAGATTTTTATAAATCCCTAATTTTACAATATTTTGTCAAATTCAACATTTTTATTTGCTTTCCTTTTCATAGATGTGATGGTACTTTGGCCCTAGCCAAACTAATATTTGTCATATTTACTTGGACAATGGACATTCTTGCACTAAAAATTATGGAAATGGGAAAAAGATGATTGCAACTCTTTCATCACTACCATCCTCATAATTTGGTTTGTTTTGCAGACAAGATGAGAACAAGACAAGTGGTTTGCATGCTGAAGTAGGCAAATATCTTGTTATGTCAAGACCAAAACACAATGAGAGTGGATTGGGAAACCAGTGTCAATTTCGGGATTTCACATGTCCCAAGTTGTTCTTGTTTAGTATCCTTGTAAGTTTAATAATGGAATTTGAAAGCGTATAAGAAAAGTTTTCAGCAGAATGCGACTTTAAGTGTATAAGAAAAGTTTTCAGCAGAATGCGACTTAAAGTGTATAAGAAGGATTCTATTTAGTAAAAACGTGTAGAAACTGTTCATAGTCAAATTAATGATATAGCAAGTACATTACACTTATTATACAAATACAATTCATGTCCAGCTTGTGGAAGAACCAATCACACATCAAATGCAATAAGCGTTACCGCTTCCAATGCAGTTACAATTCAGGTAAAAGATTTCTGCTTTTCAAGCATACGTGGAACAATAACAAGAAAAGCTGGATTAAGCTATTGCCAACACTGCCCTACAGTTCGTATGAGCAACAATGAAAGAGCCCGACAAGCTCGTAGACAACCATATCAATACAAACAAACTATATCAGAGATAACATGTAACGAAATATATTACCATCGATGGTGAAAAATCATTGCTTGTAGGCTTGTAAGAGATTAGAAACAAAAAGTTGTTTTACATTTGTTGATTTTCCCTCCTCAAATTTATGTAGAAGAGATATCATACACAACTCAGTGGCAGTGCACGCCACGGTAGGCCTGTCACCTGTGTGACTTTGACCTTCACGCATTTAGCCACTGAACTTTTAATCAACTATTTACAAGCAACTGACGATATATATGCACTCAACGGTGAAGAGCATACCCTTTTGGCATTGCTCTCACCAGCAAAACTCCAGTTTAAACTGCTCGTTTTTTACAGATCGATATGCAGAAGCATTCTTTTACCAGGCAGCAACCAAATGATGTTTCTTATTTTCTGCTGCTATAAATGCAATCCAAGTAATATTAACAGCAGCAAACCCCAAGAGTTGGACAAGAAGATTCCTGCAGAAGCTGCAAACGAGTATACTCAGTTGAAAATATGATTCTACATGTTTAGAAGGTGTGTAGTCAAATTAAAGTATGGAAACAATATGCTTGTGAACAATGTTCCACAACATGCAAAGTAAATATTCTAAGCACCATAATTACGTTAAATACATGATGCAAGATTGAAGCTCGCTTGCCTGATGGTCATACTAAATTCTGAAATAAGATATACAAAAAACACAAGAACAGATCTGTTTTGACATATCTAAAGTTAAAAGCAAAGCATATACTTACACGGAGACGGCGAGGGAGAAATTAATGGCACAACAGCCGGCGCACTTGCATGATATTCACTGTGTGATGGAGGCAGACTATGAGAGTGAGCTAAATTTGGCAAGGGACTTTCTGCAGGAACCGGTGACACTTTAGGTGTGCCGTGTTTTGTTTGCTTCGGCTGTGATGGAGCAGCATGCGGTGCATAAACGGGTGATGCAGAGGGTGCCGTGTGAGAGTGCTTATTGTGCTTCCACGGATACCTATTATTGTAACCAAAATGACAAGCAGGAGGCTCAGCTGCATTATTCTTGCCAGGCGCCGGTGCAGGCACAGGGGTAGACATGGGTGATCTTTTCCCAGTTACAGATCCACCTTTCAATATTGACGGCGAAGGTGCAATCCTAGGAGAAAGACTGGCATCACGATGGTGGCGGCGGTGGTGATGGTGGGAATTCGCCATGGGAGATGGAGAAGGTGATGGCGATGGTGATGGTGATGGACTGCTTCCATCACTGCCGAGGGAGTGTTGCAATATGGATGAAAGACTAACTTGCTTAACCCGGCCAAATACAGTGTTATCCAGACCAAGATTTTTTGTGTGAGATCCAGTGATAGTTTGAGCCAACTGCTTTAACCTTGACTTCGAGGGATTAATGCCCACCGCCAGAAGAACTTGCGATTGAACTGTTGTCGGCGGAGCTATGGTCGAACCCTTTAGATTAGTCAGTCGAATATACAAGTTCTGCATTTCAGAAAAAGAAGCAAAAGAAGAATTTTAGCTGCATTTTTGTAGACTCTGGAGAAAATATTTCAGGCTTCCTCATCTAGGAGTCTAGCTCACATGTGGTGGATCTCAAAGTGTATTATCATATGATGAAAAATGAAAACAAGATGACCAAAGCTTTATATTCTTCACAAATCAATAAAAATGATATCATATGATAATTGAAGTAACAAAATGTATCATCCCAAACCTCATATGGAGCCAAACGTAAGCCCGTTTTCAGTTGGCTCCTAAGTTCGTCAAAGTTGTTTATGATTTGATCAATGGAGAAGTTCAAGGTAAAGTTAAAAAGGATCTGAACACTTTGCATAAGAAATGCCTTCTGCTCAGGACTAGCAGTGATCCCTCCTCTGAATTTGAGCACCTCAAAAGAAAAAGGATCCCCGAACAACGATTCAGTCAAATGGAGAAATGATTGATGTGTAACCAGCGAGACGAAGGAGGCTCTGATCAAACTTTGTGTTGTCACATCAGATTCAACTGCAAACACAACCTTCGTTATGTTTGATCCAGCAGACGATTCTAAAGATATTACTTCTACCTGTCACAAAAAGTAAACTGAATTAAGATTTCGACACAAAATAAGTTCATCCTACCTGTTATCAAACCACCTTAAGCTATTGCTAAGTGCCGTCATTACTAAGTAATAATTGCGGCTAGCAAAATTCTTGCTAACCCTAACAGAATGCACAAGTAAACTTGTTGGCAGATTGCCATCATGACATGTTGATCAGTTTATTGAAGTATTGGTTTGTATATAGATACTTTAACATTTAGTGTAAATGAGGACATGCCATTCTATAGTTCTCTTTCAAAAAGATCAAGGAGAAGAGTAAATAAGGTTCAAAACGGACACAGAGCTAGCAGGAGTACCTTAGTAGAGGAGAAGCTCATCTCGTCAAAAATATCATCTTCAAGTTGCAAGATATAGTCTTTGAGAAAAGAAGCTGGTTTCTTCAGCATAAAACTTGCCACTATATCATGACCTGGAGAATATCAAATAAATATTTTATTACATTATAATAACTAAAACCTTGCAAAATTGAAAAATTGGAATTCACGCCAACCATCAACATGACTGGTAGCCTCATTTTTTCTTCATCAACCAAAAAAAAGGAAAAGAAAAGTATTCATCAAATACTATCAGAAAACCACATAAACACCTTCCAAATTTCAAACCAGTCCTTTCAAAGTTACATTTGTTATAATTATTTTCTCTCCATTTAGGATGTCATACCTCACTAACTTCTGATAAATGAGGAAGAAGAAAATTGACTGTTCTCGTTGATCCTTGGCATTGCAAGCATTTACTAGTAGTTAGAGGCAAAGTTATTCACAAAGTCATCCAAAAAGAGGAGACAAAAGATCTCAACCTCCCAAAGATATGCCAAGAAAAACTCAACTCAACTAAGGGCTTGTTTTTACTTTTTTGTATGGGACAAATGTATTAAATGTTGGATGAGATTAGATAAGAACTAGTAATACCATGTTTACTATATTGTATTGCCAAATGCATGAAAATATAGATACATGAATACACATTTACTTTATAGGATCGAATGAGCGAAAAAATGCAAAGTTCCAAACTACCCTTACTCCAGGATCCACAAACATATCTTCACCTTTTACTATAAGGGCAACTAAGTCTTGTCTCATGTTCCCTCACAATGTGCAGTACTAAGTGAGAATTTCACTATTCCATGTCATCATTTGTATCTCTCTTACGATGCTAATCATTTATATCAATTGTAATCTAGAGGCCGCATTGATGAAATTAGCTCTATTGCATCACTTCAGGAACTACTGTAGATGCAGCTTAACCTTTTCAATCAGAATTCCACAAACCTCATACTGAAGCATCACGACAAAATTTAAAAAAAATAATAATTCAAATAATTGCATGGAGGAAGATATAATAATTTTGATACTGAGACAATTCAAGTAAAGGTGGGGTAACATTACTATTTTCATTTGGTTGAATCCAAATCAAGGTGGAGATATTAGTGTGACTTGACTTCAAGTACACACGCATCTTGCCAGCATTATGTAATGGAAGGTCATGGTCGAAAAGGTTAGACATGGTCACGGTTAAAAGGATAAGTTTATGATGAAGGAAGAACAAATGAGGCGACACAGCATTGTATGGCTTCTACAAATTGAACTGTTGCCTTGTCTGTATGTTGGTTCCAATAAATTCATATCTTTTCTCTTCAATGAATGACAAGGCATGACTAAGATTAAGGAAATCTTAAGCAGCTATTAGAGTAACACTTGAGAGAATGATGTTTGTATACGAAATTCTCTTTATATTGTATGGTTATACTCTCTTCAAGTGTTAGATTTAATTAGAGAATACATTACCTAACTTTATAAACGCTTGATTATTTCTATTACGGGAGAATCGCTCCCCTAGCTTAAAACCCAAAGCCCAATAATGTAAGTCTGTTACAAGCCAAACAACATGAATCCTGCGCCGCTTCATTCTTCTTCCTTTCATCATAGTCATCTGATTCATTCTCCACCCTAACAATCTTGATAAGAAATCCCCAAGAAGGAAAGGGAAAGTTTTCTCATGAACTAAGAATTATACATCAAGAATATAAGGGATTTAAATCATTAACCACCGCCACAATCCAAACTAAATGCACCCACACCAACCATAAAAACAGTAGAACTCAACCACCCCCACCCCTCAAAAGATAATCATCCAAACTCCAAAACCAGAAAATCACACCAAGTAGTACCCAGAGCTCCAAAACCAAACATATGATTAACTAGCACCAAACAACACACAAAGAGAGATCTGCATGACCACATAATGCTGATAATAATTACCGCAGAAACCAAAAACTTCCAACTCAAAGCCAACAAGATAATACACAGTGCCCACCAACCTGCATAGTCCAGATCCAGATCTTTCTGATCTCGAAAATGAAAGACTGGCAGCCAAAAAACAGCAGACAAAAGCACTGCAACACCGAGCACCAAAGCAAAAACACATCTGAAACTCGCCAACCCTTTAAGCCTACTGCAGCCCGAGCAGCAGCCATTACTGTTTCCAGCACCGGGGCTTGTACCCTGACCATCAAGTGCTGTACTTGGGAAAGTTTCCACATCCTCTCCCTTGCCCATTTGCAGAACACTTCAGTAATGTGGGTTTTTCAGCTGGGCTCCATTGCTGATGAATTCTTGGCTAAAGAGCGCCATGGCTGCCTGCGCTTTATCTTTCCTTTTTCTTGTTTTCTATGTAAGACTGAGAGATTTGGGAAATTTTTGGTGAGTGAGTGGTTAAGGGGTGGAGGAATGGGAAACTTTTTTAATTTAATTTTTCAATTTTAGGGTTTGAAGTTAGGGATGGAAGATTGTGGAGTAACTTCAGCAGATCAACTATTTCTTTCCCCAGTTGTGAGATAAAGACAAGTCAATGTCTTGTCATATTTTGATGTGGTAGTAAAGTGAAGCACATCAATTTTTTATTTTTATTCTTTTTCTCCTTACAAATCATCCTTTGTTATATTTAATAAACATAAATTACAACCAACTCTATTAAATTTATCGTCACTGTTCTTTGAAAAATCACAAAATATACTTTAAAATTAACGATCATCTAACAAATGCCTCACTATAATGACTTATCACGATGAAGTATTTGTTAAACGGTCCTTAATTTCAAAATAATATTTATAATTTTTCCAATAAAAAAATACTTATAATTATATCAAAATCTAAAAAAGTCCGTTATACTTTACTCCATTTAATTTAAAAGATTCTTGAATTTTATTTTTTTTATTTTGTAATACACTTACTTCAGTAGATAATTAAAGTCGAATACATTATTATTTTACAATTAAAATGTGGAAATTTTGAAAAATATTGTCGAATTATAATACAGTATCCTAATTAATGTATTAATTTTGTAGTTCATAATGCGTTCAATACGTATTATTCTATCCATTTATATATAATAATTATCATCAAGTATGTGAAAATTTCAAATATATTTGATTGGTAAGTTAATATAAAAATTTCAAAAATAAAAAATAATAAAATAGTTACAATTTAAATTTAAATTTAAATTGAAAGAGCGCTCAACCAACCTACAACTATGAATTCTTGAAATTAATAAATAGAAAACAAGAGAGAGAGAGAGAGAGTGTCCAACTTGTAGTAATTTAAAAGCCACCACCAACTTTTTGTGATTTTCGAATATTTTCTGCACATGCCTTTATGCACATTCTAAGTATTTGGACAAAATTACATTTTGGTCCTATAAGAATAGTTCATTAATATTTTTGGTCCTGTATTTTACTTTATTTATATTTTTTTTACGAATTTAGTCATAAATATATATATATTTTTTTTAACAAATTTAGTCATGTATTGACAATTTTTATCCCCTTCACATTGGTGTATATCTTATTTTTTTTGTTGCGACTATGCTTTGAAGGGGATTAAAATTATTAATGTTATTATATTTTTCTCTTTATAAGAACAAAATTACTGTATGGGAAATTAAAAATTTATGCAATTTTTTGTTAATATCAATATTTTTTATTCAAATTATAACGAAAAGGGGTTAGGTGCAAATGATGAATTTTTTAAGAGGTTCTAAGTGTAATTTAGAATTTTTTCTAAAAAACATAATTTTGTATTTGTTTATAGAATTTAAGTGTAATTAAATATATATATATATATGTGTGTGTGTGTGTGTGTGTGTGTGTTTCAGTTTTGAAATAGGAAAGTGAAAGCACTTGTTGAGGTGTGGTGAACTTTGCTTCAATTTGCAGTCAACGTGGGAAAGGGATGTCCAAATATTTATCCCTTTATCCATAATCCACATACAATTCTAATAATAATAAATAATAGGAAAAGTATTATTTTAGTCCGCTAAGTATGTCTAATTTTAATTTTAGTCCGATAATTATATCCATTTTTGTTTAGGTCCAGTAACTTACAGAATTGCTTACTTTTAGTCCTCTGTCAGAATTTCGGACAATTTTACCCCTATGAGTGCATATGGACTAAAACTGCCTTTCAAAAGTTGCATAGGGGTAAAATTGTCCGAAAATCTGCCAGATGACTAAAAATAAGCAATTTCGTAAGTTACTAGATCTAAACAAAAATGAACATAGTTATCGGACTAAAATTAAAATTAGGCATACTTAGCGGACTAAAATAATACTTTTCCCTAAATAATAATAATAAGCTACATAAGATTTTAAATATCTTCTTATATTTAATATTTTGGTAAGTTTTCCTTTATCACAATATATTAAAATAAAAATAACAATATCGAGATTTAATATTTGTTTTGTTATTTGACATTATTTAAGATCTTGATTTCCAAAAATTTAGATTAATTCTTACCATCATATTTATTCAAATAATAATTATTAAATTAAATTATTAACAAAGTTGATTTTCATTTTATTATAATTTATTTATAAAAAAATATATTTAAAATAATGGACTTTATAAGATTCTAGTTGGCCAAAAGCTCTAGATTATTACGTTTGAACAATTTTAAAATCATGATTGACAAAAAATAATTTTAGATATAAGTTGTTATTTTAATGGGGTATTTACAATAGTTTTTATATCTACGATCAAAATAATTATAAGTTAAATAATATAAATATTAAAAGTGTTTGAAAATAAAAATTAAAAAAAATTGAAGTTTGAGCAGTCGAAAACAACTTAATTTTTACATTTTTTACCAATAAGCTAAGATATTGGGAGGGATATGTTTATAACTTTCGAGTTAAATCAATTTGATTTAAGCACTTCGAAAGTAGAAGTTGTAAAAGAAAATCATTTTTTTAAATTTATCTCAACAATAAATTGATAAGTGTTTATTTTAAGCTTTTACAAAATTCCCCCAAATGTGATTTCGAGAGCCGAACTCACCACAAAATATACAAAAGGGTAAATTACGTCGAACTCCCTTCAGATTTGATAAAATTACAAAATACCCTTCTTCATCTGAGAAATTACCAACGCGCCTGCTAATAATTTTCCTCCAACAATTAGCCTATTCAATTAGTTTGCGTTAGGATTTCATCCGAACTTATATTAAATTGCCCAAAATATTCTTTTAAATCCTCAATCATAATTTTACATATTTTTATTTTATTTTTGTGTAACATTATCCCTCCAGCACCAAAATTTTTACACTCGTTTTTTATAATAACATCCGTTCAATATCGGATTTTTTTTATATTTTAATATTTAAAAAATAAATAAAATTTCAGGAAGGAGAGTTGACGTTTCTTCCTTACCATTCAAATAATTATATTACATATTAAAAGAGGGTATTAACAATTTTCAAATAATAATGAATACCTGTAACTATATTAAATCTTGCGGCAATGGATATAATTTATTGATACCAATACAAAAAAGAAATGGCCTCAACACTCATAAAAATAGATTAATGACACCGTCGCACCTATTTTTTGTGAAGCAAAAAATATTCTTCAATAAGATAACTAATTTACGTAATTTTAATTTTTTTTATATTAATTGATAAATTAATTTTATTTTTTTTAAGATAATGCACAAATTTATATATTTTATTCTTATATATAATATATTTTTAAATATAAAAAATTTATTTACTATATATATATGTGTGTAGAAACGACTTTTCACAACGATCAGTATTATAAAAAAATAAAAAACAAACCCTGGGGATCCATTCACGGAAGGGTCCAACGTATGTGGGGCGCAGTGCACCGCCACCCGTGACCCGAATTTAATTCAATTTGTCGTCCATACGTTTTGTGTCCGCCCAATTAATGTCAGTTTGCCTTAACAAGAACAACAATACGGGTGGAGCCCCGTTTTTGTTTGCTCAAAATTGAGACTAGTAAACCTGGACAACTGGATCAATCAGTAAAAACCAATTATTAATAATATTTAATATTTTTATTTAGTGATCAAGATTAAAATTTCATAAATAAATTTAATATGGTGGAATTTAAGTCCGTGTATGGATATTTATTTTTATTTTACGTGAGCTTATTATATTTATTTTAATATTCTTTATAATAAGGGATAATTGTACTGCTCCCATGAAGTTTGACATAATTATTAGAGATAGCAATGGGGCAGGTTTGTTCAGACACGAGACCTGCCCCAATAAAAAACACTCCACTTGGCCTCGGCCTTGCCCCAACAAATTCCCAGCTCCACCTAGTCCCGCTTATTGATATAAAAGAACTCAAATTATTTTTTGCTTGATTTTTTATTTTTTATCTTATGTTATATATAAGTATCTCAAATTATACAATACAAATAGTATTAAAAAAATTTGATGTAGGTAATAAATTATATAATACAAAAAATACATTCATATGATTTTTATTTTTCAATAAGTATATATATTATTTTAGATTGGGTATTTTAACATAATTTTTTGATTTAAAATGAATTATATAATATGGAGAATACATTCAACTAATTCTTATTTTTTGTATTTATTATATAGAGTTGGATACATACAAAATTGTTTAAGAATTTACATTTACTAATACTATATATAAGTATATAAATATATATAAATTTAAAAACAGTAACGGGTTTGGGATGGGTCTGGTATAAAACCCGAAACCCGCCCTGAAATCAATCGACTGTCATTTGTTAGCTTCAGTTGCAACCTGGCCCCGCCAACTTTCATACCAAACTTGCGCCTAATCGGGGACCCGCCCCGACTGGCCTAGCCCATTAACTTTACAAGAGGAAAGATATACTTACTCACATGTATTATCGTGTGAAAATGTATAAACACTGGTTGACTAAAAAGGTTCATTCATTAGTTTATACAGTCAACTAACGGTCATGACTAACTTTGATCATTTTAAAAAAAATTAAAAATTAAAAATATTAAGGCCGAAATACAAGGTATCAAAATAATTTAATAACCAAGTTAAAGGACCAAAAGTGAAATTATTCCCTACTGGATTTAATTGGATAATTCGAATATAAATAGTATTGGTGTAAACTTGGATTTCAATATTTTAATTTTGTAATGATATTTTGAATTTGATTTCATGTGTTGGAGTTATAAATGAATCATTCGTCTTTAATTTTTTCTATCTTTACATGTTTTTTAACAGATAAATTAAAATTAAAATTAAATTTTGTATTTTGTTATAATTTAAAATTAATATTAAATTTGTATTATAATTTAAATACTCAAATTTATATTATAAAGTTTGCATTAATTATAAATTTGGATTATTATATTTCTATAAACCAAAATCGTCTCCCGTACATTATATTTTAAATTTTTGGGGTTTAATAGTTTTTATTTTAGAAAAAAAAATCATTTTTAAATTAAAAATGTGGAAAAGAGAAAAGCCAAAAAATATAGAGAGAAAAAGGTCTGCCGACGGACAAACTGTTAGCGTTTTCTTACAGCAGACCCGCTTTTGCTGTAACTTGTAGTCGTTGATACCTTTCCGTTGCTCCCTCTAGGGTTTTGTGGTCTCTCTCTCTCTCTCTCAATCTCCTCTCTTTTCCTCCACCAATAACCAATAATGACTCAATCACAAGAAGAGTTGTTGGCCGCTCATCTCGAGCAACAGAAGATTGACGTAAGTTCTCTCTCTGTCTCACACACACACAGAAGCTATTGTTGATGCAAGGTTGAATGTTGTTCTGGAGTTCTGCATAATTTACACGGGTTTTTTGGTTCAAGTTTTTATTTTTCTGATGAGAAGCTGGATTGATTAATGTAAGGAAGATCGTATAGATGAGCTTCGTTGGAAGTTTGTGTGGGTTTTTGCGTTTCTCATTTGGGGTTTCTGTGTATTTCATCGTTTCAGATAGAAAAGCTAGATGTGAGTTTGGTAAAAGGTAGGAAAGGAAAAAGTAAATCAGTTTGGTTCAAATTTTTCATTGAATATAGAGGAAATGGCCTAGTATTGTTTTTTAATGTTGGGTTTGGGCTGGTAAATGATCAATAGAGGGGCTGTATTATTGTCAATTAAACACTGTTTCAGGTTTAAAATAGGGAAAGCAAATAGATTTGGAGCTCTACCCATTGAAACTTGTAGAGCATATATTGACTTTTAGAATTTGTGTGTTCAATATTTTCAAGGAACCAACAGATCAGTCATGAATTTATTAGCACTTCCATTGTTATAGTACTTTCTACCACTTTTGGGGTGAGATAGTGATAGAAAGGAGGAGGAAGAGTAACACAGTGCTATGATTGTTCACATGTGCATAATAACTACCCATTGCCCCCCTGCAAGAGAAAAATACTGCTTCATACTATTTAATAAGGAAAAAACAATTTTTGATATTTTATTAGTTTATTGATTCAGTTATTGCTTGCAGCACGAGGAGCCTTTGGTTGAGGATGAAGATGATGATGATGATGAAGATGATGAAGGAGATGAAGATGAAGCTGAAGGTGTGCATACCACCCCCTTGGCTCTAACCCTATTGCACATGCTGTCAATATTGCCTTATAAGTTTGTCTGTTTTTCCTTCTTTTGTATTAGAGTTTGCCCTACTGTAGAATATATGGTTCTGGAAATTAATTGCCGAATTTTGGGCATCTCCTTTTGCTGTTTTTTGTGTTTGGAAAAAAGCAAGGTTCTTAGGAGATGTCTTGGTATGGAAAACATCTGGATGATCGTTTTGGCTGTCTATGATATGTCACATTTACTTTCAAACTGGATTTGTGAGTTATTTTGTCTCACAATTTTAAGGATAGGAATGCATTTTGAAGTTTTAGTTTGCCTATATCAAACCTGTGCCTCTTTGGTTTTGCTGATATATTTAAGGCAGTTTGTATGACAACAATATGTAATGAACTGTTTCAAAAGTCAACATCTGGGTTGGTGCAACTTTAGCTGTAACATAAGAATCCAAATGAGACATAGGTTCATAGTGCATGTGCCTGTGCTGAAGCATGTCTGTTGGAAATGTAAACCATAAAGCTGTTAATTCGAAAGGGTTGAAAGAGATGCTGGAGTGACGCTAGACTGCCTTCATAAATGCCTGTACTTTTCCTCCCAAATAGAGCAAAGCTAAATCTTATGATGAATAACTTATAGACAGGAGCAAGTAGAATAAAATTCTTGCTAAACTGATTTGCCCTTCTTGTGTAGTACATTATGAATCTTTTAGTGCAATGATTCAGTAAATTAGCATTGGAAATTGCACCTTTACCAATTAGTACTTGTTTCTCTTTTCAGGACAAGAAGATGCCAGTGGTAGGTCAAAGCAGAGCCGAAGCGAAAAGAAGAGCCGCAAGGCAATGCTAAAACTAGGAATGAAGCCCATCCTTGGGGTCAGCCGGGTCACTGTTAAGAAGAGCAAGAATGTCGGTTTTTTCATCACTTCCCTTTGATGGCTTCCTGTTGACAATATACCTTTGCTTTAACACTTACAATATATCTGACATGGTGCTTCAGATCCTGTTTGTCATCTCAAAGCCAGATGTCTTCAAGAGCCCGAATTCAGATACATATGTAATCTTTGGTGAGGCGAAGATTGAGGATTTGAGCTCACAACTGCAAACTCAAGCTGCTGAGCAGTTCAAGGCTCCTAATGTCAGTAATGTTGTACCAAAGGCAGAGCCAGCACCTTTGCCTCAGGATGACGAAGATGTAGATGAGACTGGTGTGGAACCAAAGGACATTGAGCTGGTGATGACACAAGCTGGGGTTTCAAGAGCTCGCGCTGTCAAAGCTCTCAAGGATGCAGATGGAGATATTGTCTCTGCCATTATGGAACTCACAAACTAGAGAAATATCACAATTTAGATTTGTTTCTCACAGAAAGGTCACATGTGCCTTTTAAATATCCTGAGATTTTGAATCATTGAGGTTGAGATGGTCTCTTTTTTGTTGTTTTCCGGTTTCCGTGTGTTTTATTTGTACAATATTAGCCTGCTGCTTGGATGATCAAAATGGTTTTCAGGTGAATTCTTAGTTTTGTGTCTCTAGAGTTTATGTTTTCATTACTTTACTGTCCTAGTTTGATAATTGTCTTGATGCGCTGTGCTGTTGGTAGGTGATGGTAACAAACCAAAGTGTTTATTTTGTGTGCATATTTATTGTTTCCCATTACGATGTCAAGGACTAACTAAAACTCAAATCTACAGGTAAAATTTTGTCCAATTCCATCTTCCTCTAGTGTCTATTGAACCTCCGAAAACAGCTGAAATGGAACCCAAGAACACATTCTTAACTTGCAAGTAGGAAACTTTTGACTTCTTAAACACATTCTGAAGAACAGTGAACAATGATGAAGATGACAAGCACAATACCAATTTGTCATTTAGCAGAAACGATGACATAACACTTCCTTGTCTGCTGACACTTTTATTTGTTCAAATAGAGGATGAACATTATGATCATAAAGAAAGCGAGACACTGATAGAAATTGAAAGACTATTCGAAAGGCCAGTGGGAATACTCTGACTGGTGGCCATTTTGCTGGTAGGGATCTGTACGAGCTTCAATAGTCTCATGACGGTTAGGATTGGATCGGGACGAACCAAAGGGCCACATGAATGACCACCGCCTCTTCGCTCCCTGATTTGCAGTTCTATCCTCTCGACTACCCACTCTCCTGCTGCTACTCCTACCTCTACTTGGTTCTCTTGAGTTCTGATTATCGGAGCCACTGGTCATTTGCTGACTAGTTAGCTGTTGGCGGCAGACAGGACATGAACTGCGTTGTTCTAGCCATGACACAATACAATCTGAGTGATATAAATGTTTGCATGGAAGCTTTCTTACTTGAGAACCCAGCTCGAATCTTTCTTGACAAATGGCACAGGTTAAGTCAACACGAACATGCTTCTTTGAAATCTTGATTGTTGGTAAGGCATCAATCAAGGTTCTTGAAGCTGGGAGAGAGACACGCAAACCATTACGGGTAGCGTGTTCAAAGAATTCTTCAACTCCCGGTCCAATAAAGTAATCGCCCCCGTTTTCTCGTCTAAATCCTAGAGTTTCATTAAGGATCTCTACAAGCCCACCACTGCCAGGCATGCTGACGGGCATATCTCCACTGAAAACCAGGAATGAGTTCCATGAATTACCATTCAGAGGACCAGATGTCCCTCCAACATCAGACGTGTTGCTTCTTAGAGCCATCTGTTGTCTGAGAAAGTTTGAGACGGCTTCCATAAACCTCGGTCTTTGGTTGTTTTCTTCATTAGTCATACTTATTGCATCATCAAGTTCTTGAATAAAACCTCCTCTACAGTTGGGGCACACAGCATTTCGCCTCTGA
>NC_026149.1:16488297-16563202 GCF_000512975.1 Sesamum indicum
TAACACCAATGAGTTCCCCTGTCGCTCGACATCTTAGCTCTCTCCAAAGCTTTTCTTGCTACATCCAATTGCAGAAAATCTACCTCTCAACAGTTAAACAGGTAGACACCTGGAATTCTGCATGATAGAATGCAACCTGTTAAACATTTGCACATAAGAGGAAACCAACACAAAACCAATAACTCACTTCATCAGGTTAGTATTCCATCTGCACAATAATCCATTCATGCTAAGAAAAGGGAAAGGCAAAGGCCATCATCCACTTGAATTTACAGCATTTCTTCCCATCCCAATACAGAAACAAAGGCATAACAAAATAGATCAAGCAAGAGACACAAAACACATTAAAGAATTCAGATGATTAAGAGTTGATTAATCACAAGAACAAACTTTCACAGCAGATGCACAAATGCAAAACAATCAGCAACTCAAGTCACAGTGAATTTAAAGCACTCACAACACAAATTAACTTCAAGAAACACAATAACAAGACGGAAAATTAACAGAAACAAAGGCTGAACAAATACATTATTCTTAGTATAAAGATCAAATTTCTACCAATGCAAAAGCAAGTAATTTGTTCTGTTTTGCTGTGCCAAAATGCAATCATTAAATCTGAAGATCAAATCAAGAAATTCAATATTTCCCAAACAAATCAACAACCCATTGTAGCAAATCATAGTAGATGCATTCCCTAAAAGATTAAACTTCCAGAAACGCACCAGTAAGCAGTAAAAGGAAAAAAAGAAGATAAAGTAGTAAAGCAAGAAAATCGAAAGGGATAAGCTAGAAGAATGTTTATACCTTTAATCCACGGGACAAAAACGACAAGAATAGAAATTCCCAGATGAGTGTATATACATACAAAGTTAACCGTACATTGTGCCTAAGGAATCTAATACCAACACTGTCTGTGGATGGGGAGAGAGAGAGAGAGAGCGCAATATGGTCTAAGATTATTACATTAACGATGTTGTTTAGTTGAAAAGTGAAGTATAATAATAAGAGTGAGTGAGAGAGAGCAGTGCTGTCCTTATCTCTCAACTTTTCTTGGGAGGTGGGAATGAACTATTGGGCTGCATCTGGGCTTTGACGGTTTAATAGCCCATTTTGGAAACCTACTCAACCTTTCTTTTTCTATTTTTTTTTTTTGGATAAATAAGGAGTTTCTTTAAAATTTAGCATAATTATATATATATATATGTATATCTATATATTTTTTTTTATTATTTTATAAGTTATATATATCTCCTGATATTAACTCCACCTAATACCTACCCCAATTTGTTAATCACTAATAAATTTTATTTATTTTTATAATAAATTGATCAAAATACCCTTATAAACTATAAATTTTATTTTATTTTTTGAATTTTTTTGGACTAAGTGAACTTCTTCATCTTTTTTATATTCTATTTTATAATTTTTTAAAATTTTCTATCCACTTCGTCAATTTTTTTATAAGTTTTTATTTAAAAAAAATACAATAAGAGTAAAGTTGATAATTTCAAATATTCATTCAAAAATTACATAATTTCATCAAAAAATAAGAGAGATTGATAATTTTTTAAATTAAAAAATAAGTATTTAAAATCCTATCAAATTTTAAAAAAACTAGTTGTAATTATCTATTTCTTTTTGGTTTCTGGTGGTTGATTGGATTTCCATAGCATTTATTTTAGTTTGACACTTAGCCCAAGTGATCTTAGAAGATATATAATGGAAATTTTGAGTTAAGTCGAATTTGATTATACTTTTTAAATTAATTACGTGATAAGATAATATATAATTAAAAAAGAGTGATCGATCATAATAACAAATGAAATGAGTAAGATTGAGAACCAAAATAATTAAAAAGAAAGTATTTAATTAAGAACGTTTAAAACTATTTTTTATATTTTACAAAATTACAAGTATATCCTCTTAAGGCTATTTTGTAAGAAATTTTGCCACTGACACCGATGTATCTACTAAGTTTTAAACATAAGACGATAAATATTTATTAAAATTTTTTATGAAGTAAGTTCTTTTAATTATTTAAGTATTTATTGATTAAATTAAAATAGGAAAAAAGAAGAAGAGAGAGAGTTGAAAATAATATTTTGTGGCTTCTTTGATAGTGTTTTGGATTAATGGAATTTATGGAAAAGATTTTTAAATTCATAATTATATATTCATCATACTTATTTTATAATACTATACATCTTATTGTATATTTAATCACTCAATTCTTATTTTTGAGTTATATTTCTTATTTTATTTACTGTTTTATAGGTGGTGTAAGTAATTAACCCATATCTAAAGTGTATGACATACTACGGTTTGGTCATATATAATTAACCGCATTGCAACATTTTGATTGGCCTCAATAATTATTATGGTACGAAAAATTAATAAGAAAAATTTTAGGATAATTACACTTAGACCCCTTTTAAAAATGCAAAATTATACTTTCTTCCAAAAAAGTTTCAAAACTATACTTACACCCTTTGAAAATTCATTGTTTACACGTAACTTTCTTTTGTTAGGGTGTGAATGAAAAATGCTAGCGTTAGCAAAAAAAATTACATAAATTTCTAATTTTTCCTTCATTTAACATTCTCATGTAATAATTTTATAACAGTAAGAAAAAAATATAATGATGTTAACCTCACTTTTTATTTATATATTACATTTATCTCTTTATAAATGCAAAAATATATGTGCAAACGTTAAATGAGAATCAAAATTGAAAATTTATATAACCTTCCCCCCCTAATATTAGCAGTTTTAGTCCAAAATCTAATGGAATTAGGATGGAGAATTTTCAGAGGAGCGTAAATATAGTTTCAAAACTTTTTTGGAGAAAGTGTAATTTCGTATTTTTAGAGGAGATCTAATTATAATTAAGCCTAAAAATATTGTAGTGTATGCATAAATTCAAAATATATTAGCACTTATACAATATATATACACACACACCGAGACACATAACTTTATTCTCTTTTTGTGCTGAATGATTCTATCCTAAACAAGACTTCTGTTAAGAAAACAACATATGGCATATGCATTATTTTGTTCAGAACAATACAAGTTCCCTGGACAATGCGCCTTTGATCAATTGATACAACAGCAGGATTCACAATGGCATTAAAGCAGATGAATATAGCAGCACAACACAACTAGAGAGATCAATTACAATGACAAGTTAAAACTCTGAATGATAAAGAAATCAAGAACACTAACTTACACTTACACAGAAACCTTCTGATTGTTGATATAAAATGCAGGAATACGAGCAACCTTAGGCCAATCGTCGCATTGGTCGTTACAACACCTCTCTTTTAGCTTTGGACAATCTTTAATCATCAAAAGTTCAAGTGTGGGAGGCAATCCACCTTCAGGCAAACATGAGAGTTGTGGGCAGTTACTTATTTCCACATGCAAAAGGGAGTTCAGATGTGAAAGAAACGGAAGAACAACCAATTCTCCACAATGTGCTATAATGAGGTGGCGGAGATAAGGGAAGTCCCCATTCACGACCCCTGTCCATTTTTCTAGTTTGGCCATCGAATCAAATGATAGTTTTTCGAGCTTAGGAAATGCGACATGACGATGCTGATTAGTAATTTGATTCCTGCGACAGAAGAAACTGTTGATTTCTATGACCTCATTCATTTCAAGGATAGAGAGAAATTTCAGAGCTGGCAATTCCCCAAACTGTAGAAGAATATTTTCAACTCCTCGATTCCAAGAGGGGGTTGAAGAGACTCCAAGATTTCCTCTTCATCTGGGTTCTTGTTATCTTGAAGATCACTCCACTGCAATTCAATCTTTTTAAGGTCCTGTTTGTTACAAAGGTAAGCCTCTGCAGCCTCTTCCTTGGTTGAAACATTCTCAAGATTTGATATAAGAAGTGATCCTTTCAGCTTGTTCATGTCCTTCAGCTCTCCTATGCGACTACCTTCATCCTCTCCGACCAAAAATGCCCTTAGTGTGCGTAGTTTGGATAATTTTCCAATCCCTGCAGGCATTGACTGCAACTGGCCCACAATATCAAGAACCAAATGCCGCAGGTTAATCAACATACTCGTGCATTTGGGCAATGTCATGAGGCTCAAACAACCATCGAGGTTTAAAGTCCGCAAATTGCTAAGGCAACGTATGGACTCAGGCAAACCCCTAATAGGTGTCGCATACATGTCAAGACATTGCAATGCCTTCAAATTTTCAACAGAACTTGGTAGTCCCATTATGTCTGTGTGACTCAAATTTAAGATCTTTAAGGCCTGCAACTCCAAGAAAAGATCGGATGGTAGAAGATTTTTCATTTTAGACCCATAACAGCGGTGAATACTCAGCATCTTCAGTTGACCACACTGTTTGATAGTCCCAAAATTAATGCAATCAATTTGCTTAAAGGCCAAAGACAAGTGGTCAACTTTGAGCACATCAGTGATCTCTTCAGTGTCCAAATATTTCTGAAACTTAGGTTCTAAGTACTGTTGCTTTGGAATGAAAGCATTCACCTTTTCTTCACCAACTCTATACTTCATTTGGTCAATGCGATGATTATATCCAGCTGGCATAATGTAACCCAAGTTCAACAAAGTATCAAAGCACCGGATAGATTCTCCTTCCATTATTTCATCTTCTCCCAAATTTATCAAACCTTCAGCTATCCATTGCCAAACTAACATATCCTTGGTGAATTCATAATCAGATGGAAATATTGAGCAAAACAAAATGAAATCTTTCAAGTACTTTTCATTACGCAATACCACGTCTGTAGATACTTCCAACTTTGCCTCATGCCTAATTTCCTCTGCTTTCGCTTCATCTTCTTTTGCTCCTTCATAAGAATGGCCTGCAGAAACATCTTTATCCCTTATTTTCTCCTCTAGTTCAAACGAATAGCTTTCGGGGGAATCTGCATCAACTTCTTCAGTAATGGTGCTTTGCCTTGAAGCCAAGCAAAGACTCTGTCATGCAAATTAGTGTAAAGAAGCTGATTATACAACTTTGTGATGGCACAAGTTCAAAAATTCTGAAACAACGTAATTGGAAAAGGACCAGCTTGTAAAGAGAGGCATTGGCCGAAATTTAGTATATTATTCATCAAGTATAGTCAGCCAGTGTGACCTTTGAGTTAAAATAATAACATGTAGGTCTATCAAAATAAACTAGTTCTAATGACCATATCTGTTTCAGGAAATGAGAAAGAAAAAGAATATAAGCAATACTACTCCTACTCATCATGTTGACCACAGGTTAATAAGAACTCTTTCCAAGAACATCGCGAGTTGTTATTAGGTTTCACTTCATGTTTGGTGTTACAGCTAATTCTTGTTCATCGACAAGAATAAAATTGTCCTTTCAACCCCATATTTTTTCCAAACATTTTAACATGATCAGATATCTAAAATATTTTCAGTTAAGTAACTATTCAAGCCTTGATTATTATTCTTAACAAAGAATAACTCAAAATTCATACCTTCTGATTCTCGTCATATTGAAAACTTGCACATGCATTGCCTCTAGTAGCCTGGTTGCTCAATTCTGGATGGGAATGAATTGATCCTGTAACAAGATTGGAGGTCATTATTCAGCACCTACTATTCTTTTTCATATTTTTGCCTACGAAAAGCACTAAAATTTCCAGTCTCCATAACTCATAATTGCCTAAAAACAGGAAAAGAAGCCCCAGTTCACCAAATTAATAAAAGATCTCAAATACTCTTTTATCTAAAATAATAGAATTTGTTCCTCAAGCTTTCAGCAGTGTTATTTGGTGGAAACCACTGATTACAGTGCACTTCTCAGCAATTTCAAAATCAAGTTAACATGGAAAAACGTTACAATACAAACAAGGAAAATGTAATAATGCGTGATATTCCCCATAAAAGTATAGGGTTAATATTTTATACAGAAGTTATTGTTGACAAATATGCATTTGAGTCCAAGTTCATCATCAAGCTTTGCTTTCTATCTTCAGACAGTTTAATTCTGAAAATATTAAACATCAGAATTCTGTAATTATAACAATCAGGATATAGATATTCACGATGATATAATGCGGGCATAGAGAAAAGAAATTTAACCACCTTTCATGATCTCTTCCTCCATGAATTCTTCTTCCGTAGCCTGATATTGTTTGTGAAAGGGCCAGGACTGATGAACAAATAGGTGCTGCGAAGAAAAAAAAACAGGTGAGAGAGGGATAAAAAAGCATTCCTGATCTAACCAGAGCATGAAGTACACACATAAAATCTCCGTTGACCATAAAGTCAAACTAAATTGGAAGTAGAATGCATCGAATAGCAATGCCTTAGCACCACATCCATTTACAATGACACATAATTCTTTATGGAGACAACCCATCAATAAATCCATTTGCAGACATATTTCTTGGATGTCGCCACAAACATAAATATGTCTGCAAATGGATTTATTGGGTTTAGTAAATCCATTTGCAGACATGTTTCTGTGATGTCACCAAAACATTTTTTCTGTTTATGAGATGCACTCGCCCCCCCCCCCCCCCCCCCCCCAAAACTCAACTACATAGTACTTGGGTTTACTAAACAGACAAATGTTGGATGATTCTTTTATTTGATGTCATCAACTCAGATATAAGTAAGAGAACTCATTTGCTGTATCATGGACTTTTTCCAACCTACATGCAAAGGTTCGCCTTTTTCTTCATTTGCAGCAACCATCTCATGTTCCTTAAACAACCAAACCAATCATCTTGTTCCCTATCTTCATCAACATCTCTCTTCACCTAGATAACTAAGTTTTCTTTCCACCCATAACAACGATATAATGCATACCTTAATAAGCTTTTGATCATAGCATTCTCTGATGTCACATGAATGACACATAAAGTTCTTACTAGATATTTTGGCATGATGAAGATGAGTAATCGACACATTCTCCATTGCTGAACAAAAAAACTTAACAAATAAACAAAACTGTGGTTATAAGAATGTGACATGAGAAAAGATCACCTTTTCATTGAAGAGATGTTCTACGGTATAAATTATACCATCAATTCTATATACTGAGTGGTCTCTTTTCACGCATTTTAACATTGGCATACTTAAATGTCCTCCAGAAAATTCCTTCACTCTTGGGCAGTTGTAAAGAGTCACATCTTCCAGTGATGGTAACTCCAAATCTTTAATCATGTGACAAAAACTCTCAAGTAGTGGCAGCCTCCGAAGTTCTAATACTTTCAGTTGAGGAAACAATGATTCATTACTTTCTGGTTGTCCTATTTCACAATCCTCTGCTATAACTTCTTGCATTATGACACACTTTTCTACTATCATGTGTTTCAGTTGTACAAGAACTTTGGCAATGGAATGAGAGAATAAGTTTCTCAAAGTGTCACATGACATAACCACCAGTACTTCAAGTTCACTGAACCAGCTTGTAGTAGGTTGGTGGCACCAGATGTTAGTCACACTATCCAACTCAGTAATTTCCAACTTCTTTAAGCTACCAAATGCAATCTGCAAACCAGTAACAATTGGGAAGAAATAATATATCCGTTGTTAAGAACTAATTCACCATTTGACGAACTCAAAGTTCTAACATGAAATAACAATACCAAAAACCAATTACAGTAAAAGAAACATTAAAACACAGTTAATGGGCATACCTTCTCAGTGAATAGACATTGCATGACACTATCATCATTATCATCATTGCCTCTAAAGATAAGGTCGCTCTCATTAGGACAAAGTGTTATGAGCTTTCGCAAGCTTTGAATGCAGAACTCTCTCAACTGGGGAAAATCAATCCTCACACTTTTGCATAAACCAGTGAAGTTAGGAAGGGTATCAAGCTCTATATAATTTAATTTGGCAAACTCGATCTTGTTGCAGCTAATATTGCCATCTTCAGGCCCTTCCCCAGAAAAGATTTCTTCCATTATTTCACAATTCTCTATTTTAATTTCTTCGAGTTGCACCAAACCCTGAGCCGTGGATAATGAGAATAAACTCTTTAATTTGGGACAATGTGATATATGAACAGACCTGAGGTTGGAAACTGAAACACTTTGAGTTGGGTTTCTACAGACATGCACCAAGGAAGGTAACTTAAGCAGTTTCAGATTTCTTAGTTTCCCAAACATGGCCACTGGAAATTGACCATGGAATACCTCCATAAACAGGGGAAGGTCTTGAAGACACAGTGATTCTAGAACAGGAAAGAGACCATTTGTCTGCAGCACCTGATCAGCTCCATTCACAAGGTATTCCATTATGCTACAGTTACGTATCTCCAACTGTTTCAAGAGCTTAAAACCCTCTGGAATCAACTCATCCACTGCATTTTTAGATCCAACTCCAGCTAAACGCAAACTTTCAGTACTCCTCAACATGACACAAAGCCAATCCACTAAAGGAGTAAGACTTGGAAGGTAGAAGTCCATTGCTCCCAGAAATTCCCCATAGTAATCATCAAGGTGTACAGCAGGGAAGCTGAGATGAGAAGATTCTTGGAATCGACATTTGAGCTCTTCAGGTGTTGATATTACATAAACAGTCAACCTTGACCAGATTTTTGAATTTTGCGCAATAATATTTTGATCTTGTATCTGAATCTGTAAAGCAGTCAAGTTAGGCAAGAGCGCGAGTTCATTAATTGAAGCATTTCCCACTCTTTTTCCTTCTTTCTCTACTTCCCATCCACTGAAGCTGCCCAACATGTACAGTTCTTTCAAACGATCAAAACTTGATATAAGACCTGGTTCAATATATTGGAGATTGTGACAATTTGTCAAAACTAACAATTCCAGATTGACAAGTTTTTTCATTATCCCAGGCAATACCCGAATATCAGTATTAGAAAGATCTAATGTGACCAATGACTCCAATGCTGAATCCATACCATGGCGTAATGCGGTATACACATCATCAAAGACCCACAGAGTTTTTTTCACATTTTCATCAGTACCTTTAAGATCTGATGCCGCAAGTTTGAACGGGAGCACACGTAAGGGACGATATAATTTCGTGGTAATACTGGATTTCATTAGTCCTGGTGGTAATGATACATTCAGACTCATCTTGCGTATTAAGTTGATGTTTGTTTCAATCCCTTCACCAAATAAACCACCCCGAGCATCCATTTCCTGTAGCAGCTTAGACTCATATGACAAAGCTGGGTTCAGATTGTTTTCTGCAATAGATCCTAGGCAAACCTTGCTACTATCCTTCAAATGTCTCCCAATAACATTAAGGGCAAGTGGCAAGCCTTTGCATTTCTGTGCAACAGATCTTGCTAAAGGATATATATCAGAAGAGTCCATAGAGACGCCAACTATCTTTCTTAAAAGACTCCATGCTTCCTCTTCTGTTAAGCTTTGCACTGCAAAAATCGCATTAGCTCCCATAGCCAAGCAAACATCCTTCAATCTGGAAGTTATCAAGATTTTGCACGAACCCTTGTGCTTGTGCAGCGGAATTCCAACTTTCTCTAAATCTAGTATCTTCCAAACATCATCCAGTATTATCAGAATCCTCTCTTCCACAAGCAATCTACACCGCAATTTATTTACTGTGGCCATAAAATTCCCCACTTCCACTTTAACACCCAAATAATCAGAAATCTCATATGCAATCCTCTCTGGGTCAAAAATTGGGCCAACCCATACCAACACAACAGATTTGAACAGTTTCTCACCTTTCACCTTCTCCCCGATTCGTCCCGCCATTCTTGTCTTACCTATGCCCCCAAGCCCACAAATTCCAATTGTGTTGATATTTTCGTCCTTCAAAGCTGCTATGATGTTTTCCTCCATTAATCTTCTGGACTCAAATTCCTCAGCCATTTCCAAGGGTTTAGATTCCAGCAGCACGGGAGTTTCGCGAGGAACTTCCATTTTTCAACTTGATCACTTCTTTCTAAAATTTCAATTATAATAATGATTTAACAAAACAAGGAGCAATATCCCCATCATTAAAACCATAAACCAAAAAGAGAAGCAAGATATCTAGCGATGAAAATCAAAGAGGGGAATCAAAAAAAAAATTTACACCAGTAGTGTTGTTTGGAGACTTTTAAAGATATACGCAGTACCGCAATTTTTAATTGTGGTGCTTCCATTTTTATTAAAAAAAAAGTTACGGCCATCGCACTGCCTTTTCTTATTTAAAAAAGAAAAAAGAAAAATTCAGTGGCACCGCAAAATTAATTCGCGGTGCCATTTTATATATATAAAAAAAAATAGATGTTTTTGTCCCTAAGTAAGGATTGTGCCTATTTCATCTATAATTAATAATATATATGGTTTATCAATTAATATGATACAGATGATTTATCAATTTAGATAGTTAATAATATGGGTAAACTATATTAATATTTTTTGAGGTTAGATCAAATTACACAAACACCGTCTGTGTTTTATATTAAATTAAAATTATTTTTTTCTATAAAAATATATTCTAATAATAATAATTTTTTGCTCGGTATCGTTACTTCAATTAAGTCACACGATATAATTGCTGTCAGTTTTAATTTTATTTCTTTTAAAATATAAGTTACGAATAAATTGACTCTTAAATGTTTTAATTGATCATCTACCTTGTTATTATATTACGTCGTTTTGAATAATAATTTAATACCATGGATCATTTTTCCATCTCAAATCATCATTTTCAAGAAGTATAATTACCTCATGATGTTCACTGAATTTATAATTAACTATTTCATCTTCATCCTCTTGCAACATTTTTGCGTAAGATGCTGACGATTCATCAGTTGTTAATTTTTTGTGTTCCTTCTTAAGTTCAAGAAAATGTTTGAAGAGTTCATTCTCTTCTTCAGAGATGTTACTAAGTTTTCCAATTCCAGAAATATTTTCCCTCACTAATGTCCTATTTCCATGTCTAACAACATCGCATGCTCGAAATCTAACTCCTCTATGATTAGAGGAGGAATTCTTTCCTCTTCCCTTTTGGGGAGCATTCCTGAAAAATAAAGATAATTCATTAGCCACATAATAACCATCAATTTGCTGATGGTATAGCAAATTTGCTATCCAAAGTTGTTTAATACGATTTTCTGCAGTGACGTCTGCATCTGGAAATTGTATGAGAATGTCAGAAATAATTTCCTTGAGTTTATCAATTCGCTTCCTGATTATTTTTTGGATTCTTTTCAATCTTGTCTTATATTCAATTGGTTCATCTCAGAATTTGAATTGATAAATAGGCCAATGTACTCCATTCATAAAAAAATCTTTGCCTTATGACTAATTCTTCCATCCAAAGATTTGGAATTTTTGAGGAAATATTCATCCCTCCAAACATTTCATTTCTAAATTCACCAGGATTTATTTCCATCAATATATTCTCTTGATAGAAAATCGGGGAGACTATTTGTCTCTCCTTTAATATGCTCAATAGAAAAGTTAAATGGGGCAAGATGTGCTTGTCATCTAGCAAATATTTGTTTAGAAACATCATGTTTAAAATCTTTATTAAACATAAATTTAGCAGCAGAACAATCTGTCCTAATGGTGAATTCTTGATTAAGTAAATCATCTTGAAATTTTGACACACATTTAACAATAGCAAGAACTTCTTTAGCAACCGTAGCATAATTTCTTTGGGCTGCTTTCCATTTCCCTGAATGGAATCTAACCAAGTATTCTTGCTTGTTTTCATCAATTTGTTCTAGTATTCCTCCTAATCCAATATCAGAGGCATTTGTTTCAATTACTTTATTCTAATTTGGATTAGTAAGAGTTAGACATGTTAATGATTTTACCTTCTATTTAATTAATCTAACTGCTTTTGTATGTTCATCAGTCCATTCTGATGGATTCTTTTTAAGCCTATCGTACAATATTGCTGTATCTTGAGCAAGATTCTTATAGTATGGGGCTATATAATTTAAACTGCCTAAAAATATCTGTAATTGAGTTTTATCAGGAAATTTATCGGCAAATTCAATACACCTATTGATGGGTATAATTTCCCCCTTTTCAATATGATGTCTAAGAAATCTAACTTTTGTCTGAAAGATACTCATTTTTATTTTGATAAAACCAAATCATTTTGGATAACTAAGTGTTTAAACATTTCTAAATGCTTAAAATGGTCTTCGGTACTATTCGAGAATACTAAGATATCATCAATATAAATGATGATAAAATTAGAGAATTGATTAAAAATATCATTCATAATATTTTGAAATTCTGAAGGTGCATTTTTTAATCCGAACGGCATAATATTCCACTCATAATGTCCAAATGGGACTGTGAATGCCGTTTTGTACCTATCTGATTCATTTACCTGAATTTGTTAATATCCTGATTTTAAATTAATTTTTGAGAAAATTATTGCCCTATGTAGTCTGTCTAACAGATCCTTTTTATTAGGGATCGAATATCTTATCCATTTTAAGACTTTATTAACAGGTTTATAATTTATCACATGCCTGGGTTTTACCTCTTTCCTTTTCTGCATGCTTATTAACATAAAATGCATTACACGACCATGGTGATTTTGAAGACCTAATTAGTTTTTCCTCAATTAGGGATTTTATGTAATTTTTACATAATTCTAAATATTCAGTATTCATTTGGCAAGATCTTGCCTTAGTAGGGAAATTTGCTTTCGAAAATTCACTTTCATAGGGAAGACTAACAATATATTTCTTCCTATGCCAGAATGCATTGGGATGTTCATCACATATTTCTATTCAAATTTATTTTGGATCATTTTAATCTTTCCTTGTAATTTAGGATTTTTAAGTAGTTCATTTATTTGTAATGAATTTATTTCTTCCTTAATAAAGCATATTTGGTTGGTTTTAGATATTATTAAATATTTTATTTCATTTATAACCCTGTCTATTGGTTGGGTTATGAATTCAGATTTTATTATTTCATTATCAAAGGTTCCTATTATACCTTTTTCATTAATATTTTTTATCGGAAAAATCTTTTTAAGGGAAGGTGTTCCAAGAATAATTTCATTTGTTAACAGGAAGCTTGTCGGAGTACATTTTTTATTATTACATATGTAAGCTTTTGGAATTTTAAAGCTTATTTTTAGTTTTTGGCCGTTGGCAAAGGATAAAGAGTGAGTCGTTTTTTCAAAATACCTAGTTGGTATAAGACCTTCTTTAATATAATTAATATCTGCTCCACTATCAATAAGAGCAGTAAATATTTTCCTAAACTTGTTATTTATTAAAAGATTAATTTTAACATTCCATTTTTTATTAGTGACTATCTCTAAAGTGGATAGAAAATCTTCTTCGTATTTTTCTTCTCCTATTTCATTATTCTTGCTAATTTCAAGCATTTCAACTCTATTAGTAAGAGACTGATTGTATTTTTTAATATTTTTTTATCTCTTTTTTTAATTTTTCTACTTCTATTTTTAGATCTTTTAGGGTAGAGGGATTATCTAAAATAGTATGCTTTTCATTAAGCAATTTCTTGACTTCAGTTATTTTATATGGTTCAAAGGGTTTATTAACAATTCTATCGTAAACCGAGTTAGACTTAGATGTGGAGGCTTTATTATTATTGTCAATCTTACTCAGAATGATATCCCTTACTTCAGGATTTTTTATTTCTTTAAGTAATTTGATAATATAATTATCAGAGAGAACATTTATCTTTCCCATTTCTTTAAATTTTGCCATTAATTCATACTTGATGTGAATTTTCCTCCTGCCTAGATGAACAAAAAGGTTCTTTTTCTTCAAATTCAGAAGTGATTGATGAATATTCAAAATTCTCTTCAATATTTTTAAGTTCACTTTGTTCTTCAGATTCTTTTGATTCAGAGGATTCATCTTTCTTAGAAAATATTACGTTGAGTATTTCTTGTTTTTCTTCTTCTTGTAAATTAAGATTATTTATTCTCTTTTTCAATCTTTTAGCTTTTTTGTTTCTGCATCTATTTGCAACATGATTTGTTTCTCTACAAATATAGCATCTTCTTATTTTCTTTGTGGTACTATTTTTAGCCTTACATTCATTTTTTCTTGCTAAGTCTTTTTCTCTATTTATTTCTTTTCTAAATTTTCTCTTTTTATACCTCTTTTCCTTATATCCCGAAGTTCTATTCCTAGAGATTTTTTATTTATCGGATGGTTTATTTTCATCCCAAACTAGGCACAAAACTGTCCTAATTGGTTTTTGTCTGTTGAATTTTGTCCGTTTAGTCTAATTTCATTGCATAAATTCAATCCTTCTTGGATGCAGGTTCCAATTAGCTTCCCATAAGTATATTGATTGTAATTAATGTGCAAGTCTCCTTTTCTCATGACAGTTCTAACCCTTTCTGCAAAAAGATGAGGGACTCCATGAATTTAGACTTCCAATGAGAATCATTTGACTCTGGGAGTTCTATAACTCTACTAAGGAATACATCTTTATACCATCTAAATGAAGTTAATGTCTTACATTTTAGATTCTGTAGTAGTGTTTGATATTTTCACTATTATCTGACCATCTACCTGTAAAATGTTCAACAATTTTTATAGCTAATGTATAAACTGCTTTCTCTTCTGAGATATTATTTTCAATTTTTATTGTATTTAATATTTCATCTTTATCAGCTTGGCTGAGATAATTATCCAATCATCCCTTTAATTGGCCAGTGAATCCTGCTATGATCATTTTAGCAATAGCCTTATCGGAATTATTATTTTCTTTACAAATAGTACTATACATCATCATTCTATGTATAATATTATAAATTTATCTTTTTGTAAATCCATCAATATTCCATTCATAAATTAATTTTTCATTATAACTATTTTGGTCAATTATCTCTTGTTCTTCATAAAGAACATCTTGGGGTGTTGGTCTAGGATAACAAATTTTTTTTTTTTTGCATTGGCTTCCTAGCGAGTTTTTCTAATTTTTAATTTCCTCAATGAAATTCATCTTTATAATCTTGAGGATCTCCGTCATTATTTAGAGTATTTAATTTTAGAGTTTTAAATTTTTGGTCCAATAACTTTTCTAGGTCTCCTATAGATTTTAAATTAAAACCTATAATATTTGAGGGTGGTTGAATTGAGGGTCTCACAATAATTTCTCCTCTCGTTTCTTCAATCGATGCCCTATTTGAGTTGATTTCTCTTTGCCAATTGAGGGTCTCTTATCAATCTTATTATTTTATTCCATGAGTTGTTCTCCAATAATATTTAAGTATAAATTGCCATGATTTTGCTTTTTCAATAACTCATTTATTTATGTTATTGTAACTATTAAAGTATCATCTTCAATTAATTTAGAAAATGCTTTTAAATTAATTTTTATTTCATTTGAGTTCATTTTGAAAGGCTGTTGAGGGGGAAAGACGTTATTTAGGATTTTTCTATTCTCTAAAAAATATTTTCTCTTTAATACATTTAAATATTATTTTAAATATTTGGTTATAAAACAAGGAACAATGGTAACTTTCTTACTCCATATGGATAATTCCTTATAGAATTCATTCAAAATTTTATTTTGTTTCTCAGGTGGGAAATTTTAAAAAAATCATTTTCTAAACGATTCTCATCTTTTTTTCAAAAAATTCTCCCTTAATTTCTTTTCTAGCCAGGGATCCAGGACTAAAATCAATTATGTTTGTATAATTTTTAAATGAAATTTCTGTTTCATAGGCAATTATGTCAGGTGTATTCGTTTATAAACAAAAATTTGTTTATGAAGTTAATTCTTTATTTAGTTTAGGATCCTTATAGATACCTTTAACAATATTATTTGGTTGTATTTTTATTTCGTCGACCTTATCATAATTTGAGTTATTTAAATATATTTCTTCTCTGATTTGGGATGTGGATGCTCTGGATGGGGTTATTACCTCTATTGGTGATATATAAGACATATTAGAATATCTTGAAGAGCTGCTTCTTAAATATTTTGACTGATTAACAAAATCTATTATGACATTTTCTTCTGGATTTTGTAGAATATTTGTATACATACTCTCAGTATTACTTCCAATGGGGACCTCCTTTTCAATTATCCAATGTTCTGGAAACACTACTTCGCTCCATTTATTTGTCTCCTAGTATTAGTTCTTCAATTCTGTAAATTTGTTTAAAAAAATACTGTTTGTTCAAGAATTTTATTATCTTGTGTCTTACAATTAAGATTAAGTATCTGGAGAAGTTTATAGTATATTCCATAATATATACATGTTAATTCTGACCCAGGTACATAATTATATCCATGGGGTTTTACATTCAATGTTAATGCATCGAATATATTCAAATCAAACATTGATAATTGTAGATTTGGGTAAACATTAAAAAATACTGGCCCATGAGCCAGACTAGATTGTATTATTTCTATTATAGATTTCTTCCAATCTAAATTCCTGGCATCTCTTAGGGCAGCTAGAAAGCTTTCTGGTAAACCTTCTAGTGTTAGAGGCTTAAAGACTATTTGAACAAGACCAATATGTAGAAATTTATATTCTTCATGGTAATGCCTTATATCCATGGCATCCAAAAGTTTTATTACTTTTTCTTCATTATCAAAAGCAATAGATTCTTCAGTAGTTTTTACCACCTGTTTAGTTTTCCAAAAATCAAATCTTTCAAAATTGTAAATTAATCTAGGATTTTCTTTAGGAATTATCCATTTATTTAGTTGATCTAAATTTTTTGGGAGTTCATACTTCTCTTTCTTAGCATTCTTTACTTGACTACTATTATTATTAAATAAATACTGCATATTAAGCAGAGAAATAAAGTACTGTTGAATTATTCAATACAACTTCAACAACATGACTCTGATACCATATAGCCATGACCGAAGGTCATGGAGGATCAAAAAACTCAAAAAAAAAAATTAAAAATTCGACCATACGACAGTATGAAGAACCGACCATGTAGACAGAACGCATAAAAATAAATAAAATAAATCCGACCATGTAGGCGGTAGAGAAAACCGACCATGCAGTTGGAATTCAACAAAAGAATATTTTTTATTATGACAAATATAAAGAGAATCGAATAATATAAGAAAAGACTAAATTGGGAACCTTTTACATCAATTTAAACTAATAGGTATGAATTTTGGTCAGAAGATACCACACTAAAGCCCAAAAACAACGCCAAAGAACAGCAAAATCGGACAGTGATGGTAAGACCGACCTTGTTCATACCCATAATTCAAATCGACGATCGAGAATGTCTTATCTTTATGTTCTTTCAATTTCTCGTTATCTTCATCAGTAATGGAAAATACTATATATATATATATATAGGCATGCTATGTCCGTTATAATTGAAATATTCAGCAACAGCAATTTAGCCTTGCATTAGGCTGAACATAACAGAAGCAAGAATGAAGGTAACAAATGCAGAAAGATAAATAAGAGAACTCACAGGTAGCCTCTATCCCTTTTATGCCAAATCAAACTTTTTATATAACTAAAGAAAGAGAAAGAAATTACAAGGCCCTCAGCAGTAAATTATTTATTGAGTCCAATATATTACAATAAATTATATTTATTTATAAAATATATTAATTTAACGTAAAATCACCTGAAAAGTATATAAATCTTAAAAATTAGAATTTTGAAATTTAAACACAATACAAATTTATATACTAAAATTCACTTTTCAAATTAAAATTTTATATGAAATATAAAAGTCACTTATAAAAATTATATATTATTAACTCAATTAAATTATTATTAATTTAAATACATTTTATTTATTTATAAATAATACTAATTAGATATCAAAATATCAAAAAAAAATTAATATCAATTATTGTAAATTATATTATTTATTATAAATAATATTTTAAATTAAATATTAAATTTATTTAATATTTAAAATTTGAAAAAATTTAAATTATTTTTACTTTACTTTTAAATTTTGTTTTTACCTTCTTCTCCGTCGCCGACAACGGCTGCTGGCAACGGAGGTCGTCCTTTTTCTTTGGGCAATAGAGGTTGCCCTTCTCTTTGAATGGCAGTCAAAGTTATGGGGTGACATGGCCTCGGATTTGGCGAGGGCGAGGGCGGGGTTGCCCTTTGCAGAAGGGGGCGACCAGGGAAGGGGTGCGCAAGGTTGCCCCCTTTGGCGGGAAACCTCGCCGTCGCCCAGTATATGCGTCAATGGTTTCGCCTCCCACGTAGGCGGTAACCATCACCGTCTACAGTTATATATATAAATATATTTTAAATTATTTAAAATCTGAACCGTTCATATTTTTAAATTGAAGGTCAACGATTGTTATAAGAATGGTATAACGGACAATTCAACAAAAAGTTAACATCGTTAGGGCTTACTTAACGGAAGGGGAGAGTATGCAATAAAAAATTCAGAGAGTTTATTGCCTATTTTTTTAATACAAGGAGTTTTTAACTAAATTTTAAAAATATAAGAGGGTTTTATACCATTTATCCTATATTTTCTAATATTTTATCCACAAATAGGGACAATTATGTAATATTGGCGGGGCTTAACGTGGGCAACTTGGGGTGGAAAATTTGAATCCCAATTTCAATTCTTGGGCCAACTTGCAATATTATATATATTTTTTTAAAAAATAAAAGTAATAAATTATTTTTATTATTAATATCAAATATTTTTAATATAAAATAATATCTTACATGTTATTAGGAATCAAATTCATGATTTTAGAGTAATGAAATCTCAACTTCAACATTTAAATTAGGCCTTATTAACTGCAATGCCAGATATTACAAGCTGGATTATATCATCAGCAATAATGAATTGATCGCGATACTTCTGATAAAAAAAACAGAGTGAACACTCGATTGTCAAGGATTGAGTCGCCAATCCTGCCAAGTAAATGAAGCTGGTGAATTATTATTATTATCATCATCATAATGACTATCATGTCATGTGAAATATGATTAATTACACATGGAGCCCGTATGAAATAGTATTATTACATTTCACTCCTTCCATCTTAAAAAACTACACCTAAACCTCCCACAGAAATACTCTATTTGTAAATTCAAACGAGAGCAACGATTCCTATATTTATACATATACACATATATATAATGTTTATAAATATGCATTAATGTTTATGTAAATATATAAGGGATAATTATACTATTCTCTTTTGAAATTTTGTGTTACCACATGTAGACCTTCCATGATTTGAAAAATTAGATCTAACATCTCTAAATTTTATATTTTGTTTAACAAATAAATCCTTTTGTAAGTCAAAATATAATGAATTAATGATATTTGATGTGTATAAAAATAAATTGACCTAAATAGGCCCAATCGATCCAAAAAGAGAAAGAAACAAGAGGTCCATATCATCTTAGAAGGCCGAAGTCATGAGAGGCCCACATCATGAGAGGCCTAAGAACACTTGATAGTCGGCCTTGACAGGTGCACCCCAAAAAACAAACAGGCGGGCAACCTTGGCTGGTACCCCCTAGAAAATAGACAGGCGGGCAACCTTGACGGGTGCCCCCAAAAAATAAATTGGCAAAGGAAGGAGGTTGAAGACATCACCCTCTCATTCAGCCCAAGAGGGACGACCAGTACATCAAGCTCAGCCTAAGAGGGAAGCCTAGTTCGGCCCAAGAAGGAGGTGTGCCGAACCTTAACCCTGCCTTCCAAGCCCAGCCTTAGTAGAAGAAAGGCGCCCTCAAGAAGTTGAACTCCTTGCAGAATAAGAGTCCTCACATAGTGAGAGTCCTCCTCCAACCAAAGACGTACTGCTCAAGTCAAAGAGGAGATAGGATCGTGCCTTATTCTCGAATTTCCGCCCTTTTTTCTTGGACATGTAGCTCACTATAGAGTTCCTGCGAGAGGGGCTCCTTTTCTATAAATACAGGCAACATCCCACAACAGACAGACCGTTCAAGAAGTTGGAAACTCTCTTCCTATTTCGCCGCAACTCTCAACTCGTGCTTTTGACATATTTTATTCACGAAATTCTTATTTTTATTTTAATTTCTCATTTCAAGCCCCTCAACAGGGACACATTGTGTCCACCAACGGGATATTTTTGACTCTCTGGCAGGCATACTTTTAGCTCTCCAACAGATACACCTTCCACCTTCCAACAGGAACACCTCAGTCCTCCAACAGGGACCCCTTCAGCCCCACGACAAGGACACCTTCAGTCCACTAATAGAGACACCTTCAATTCCTCTACGGAGACTTTCTCCAGAATCTAGAAAATCACTCCCTATTCTTACTTTAGCATTCGAATTGCACACTTAGCATGATTCTCTCACGAAATTGCTAACTCTATTTCTCATTACATCTTATTTCTTACAATTATTTTTCTCCTAAATTCGATACTAACTAGGGAGTCGGAGTGCTAACGCCATTTTGCAAGTCCCTCCTTCAAAATTGACATTCGCTTCGACCCAAGCTTTGAGCATAATTCATATCAATTGGACCTATACATTTTTTGAACGCATCAATATTAATAAAAAAAAATTGATTAAAAAGATCATATTTATTTTTTATTAATTTATTATAAGTCAAATAAATATTTTATGACCAAACTACCCTTATACATCTTCATACGCTAATACACATGGTATATTTTCACTGTTATAAGGGTAGTTTAGTCACAAAAAAATATTTATTTGATCTGTAATACGTCAATAATAAGTCAATTGATGATAAATATCGATTTTTATTTAATTTTTTTATTAATATCAATAAATTCAATGAATTTTGACTGAAAAAATAACCTACTAAATACATGAAAGTGAGTACAAAAATTTCTAATCATCCAAATAAAAAAAATTTTGTTTGAAAGAAGTGAACTAATTTTTTTTTTATTTAATCATTTTTTTTTAAAGACACACCTAAAACTCTTACATAGTGTTTGGATTTGTAATTTAGATGTTTTGTTTTGGTGTTTTGGAGATAGAGAGAGAAAAATAGAGATAAATAAATATGTGTTTGAGATAGATGGTATGTATGGATTTGTATTTTGATGTAATATAAAATAGTTTAAAATAAGTGTTGTATGTTTGATGTTGGGATATATAGGACAAAAATTATCAAATCATGTCTTTTTTTATATATATTTGTTAATATAACTGTGTATGTATATAGTATTTTGTTTGTTAGTGAAATATAGTATATATATTTATATTGAGTAATTTTCTTTGTTAAGGTTTTTTTTTACATTTTAAATAATAATTATAAATTTAATAAATAATTAAATGCACTGTAGTATTGTCTCCAAAATGATTTTATTACACTTTATATTTGGACTGAGAAAATATAATATATAAAATTCGAATAATAAATATTTTTAATTAAGTATGTATTATTGGAATATTGTACTCAATTTTCAAATTTCTCAAATATTTCACAGAAGTATTAAAAATTTTGAGTACAAAATATTTAAATAGTGTAAGTTGAAAAAAATTGTAATTAATATATAGTAAATTGAAGTATAGTAATGTGTTGAAAATACATATTTTAGACTTTATATTCGAATTGATTAATTATAATTGATAATTGAAGTAATGAAAAATATGAATTTTGTTTATAGTACTGGTGTATTATTCTCAGTACACAAGACTATGTAATTTATTGAGGTAGAATTTTTTTTAATATTTTTACTCAGTAGCATTGATAGTAAATATATTAAATATCTTTTTGTAAGTTAAAAATTATTTCTTATATATAATTATTGCTTAGATTTAACATATAGTATATATATTAAATAATATATAATACATATTATATAGATAATTTAGAAAAATTCACTATATCTCATTTACTTTGGTGTGGAGCTTATTAATTTTTATTAAATAATAATTAAAAATTGAGAGAGGAGATATACAATTTTACATATTTGTGTTTTTAAAAAAATAGCTTCTGCAGACAGATTTTACAGATTTGTACAATTGGGCTATAGGTCTATAAATTTGTATTTTTCTACCCAATCAAGGTGTAAAAGTCAAAACCGAACATTGACATTATTTTGGCTCATATAAAAAATGGGCTAAAATGTAAATCCAAACACAGTAATTTTTTTAAAAAATAGATGCTAAACGTGTTCGAAACATCACCAGGGTATTCAAATCATATTTTGTAGACGCATATTTAAATTATATATATATATTCGTATCCGACAACGAAAGACTGGTAGGTCGGGGGGAGTAAAAGAATGTATGGTAGAGACCAAGACTCTTCTTCCCAGCAAAAGATTGGAGGGAGAAAGAGTTGACCGTGCATTTGCTGCTTGTGATTGCTATCGGCGACTTGGTTTCCAGGCACCTCAAGAATGGGTGACTCCTCTTTTGTGTCAGGCTTCAAAACTGGGTTTGGATCAGCTTTCCTGCAATTTGCATTAGAGAGATTGGCGAGTTTTGGATCCGTTGCCTGGAGAGAAATAGGCGTAATATGGGGCGTTGAGGATGAGCTACGCAAGCTGCAGAGAACATATTTGAAAATACAAGAACTCTTGGAGCATATGGAGGGCAGTTCTTTAAGGCTGTTCAATGGGAGTAAGGCGTGGCAGATTTGGTTCGAAGATATGAGGAAGCTAGCTTATGATGCTGATGCTCTTTTGGACCATGTCTCCCTACATCTCTCCAGCTATTGCTCGGTTAATGCCCGTCAAGAAAATCAGATTTTCTCCATGGTTCTTTCTTCCTTTAATGAACTGAAACTTCCAAATAAGATATGCAAAATGCAGGAGAAGCTTGAGGAACTTGCAAAAGAAATGGAAGGTCTAGTTATGATTGAAAAATTGAAACTTGATCCTTATAAATTTGCTCCTCCAAGATTCAATAGTTTGTGTTCGACAGTGTTATTTGTAGATGATAAAACTGTGGTTGGGAGGGAGCGTGATAGAGAGCACATTGTTGACTGGCTTAGTGAGAAATGTGAGGGGGGTGATTTCTCTTTAATGCCTATAGTGGGGATGGGTGGAATTGGCAAGACGACTCTTGCCCGACTCGTTTATGATGATGAAAGGGTTCGCGGTGTTTTTGGGAGGCGAATATGGATTTCTATATCTATGGACTTTGATATGGTTAGAATTGCCAAGTCCGTAGTTGAATCTGCTACTCTTTGTGCTTGCAATCTGTCGGATTTGATCTCCCTTCAAGCCATGCTTCGTGATGTATTGTCCTCAAGAAAGTTTTTGGTGGTTTTAGATGATTACTGGAGTGAGAGCCATGCTGATTGGGATGTTCTCTCTTCACTTTTTAGAGTTGGCTCTAAAGGGAGCAAGATTATCGTGACTACGAGAAGTACTAAAGTTTCATCGATAGTGAGTTGTTCTAAAGCATACAAATTGGAGAATTTGTCTGATGATGATTGCTGGAAGTTGATTGAACAAAGAACGCTTGCTAGTATGCAGACGAATCAGAATTTGGAACCGATCAGCAGACAAATTGCAAAGAAATGTAAAGGCTTGCCTCTGGTTGCCGTGACACTTGGATGTGTTTTGCGTTGTAAGTCCACTGAGGAGGAATGGCATTCCATATTGGAGAGTGAGTTGTGGGACATGCCGCAAACCGAAAATGTGTTCCCAGTTTTGATGCTGAGCTATGTACACCTTCCTGCACATTTGCGACAATGTTTCGCTTACTGTTCCATATTCCCTCAAAATCATGAGTTTGAGGTGGAGGAGCTTGTACTCTTATGGATGGCAGAGGGATTCATTCAACCGGTAGGTGCAAGGAGATTGGAAGATTTGGGTGCCGACTACTTTCATGATCTATACTCGAGATCCTTCTTTCAACAGTATAAGAATCCTTCCAACAAGACAATATACAAAATGCACGGCCTTATTCATGACATGGCTCGAGTTGTCTCCAAAGATATATGCTTCCGCACAGAGTACAACTTGTCAAATTGTTATCCCTTATTTGGTAATGCTTGTCATTTGTCTTTGCTTCATGACAGCAGTCAGCAGATAGAGTTAAAGGCCTCTCTAAAGAATGAGAGGCTAAGGACTTTCTTACTGATGAGTAATAATGTTTCTAGCAGAGGAGAACTCCATCCTGAACTTTTTCAACATTTGCAATCTCTAAGGGTGTTAGGTTTGAGTAATATTGGTATTGCTGAACTTCCAAATTCTGTTGATAAACTGGAATACCTCCGATACCTTAACCTCTCTGGAAATCCCATTTCTCATCTGCCTGAATCCATGTGTCGGCTTGCAGCCTTACAGACGTTAAAGCTTACGAATTGCTCTCAACTTCGTGATTTGCCAACGGATATGAAGAACCTGGCCAACTTACGGCATCTCCATTTTGATGTACAAGGCCAGCTTCAGTCCATGCCACTGCAAGTCGGAAGTTTAACTAATCTCCAAACTCTTTCTGCATATATTGTAGGTAGAAAAGAGGGAAACGGCATTGGGGAACTCAAGACTATGAATGGCCTCAGGGGATCACTTTGCATAAAGAATATTGAGCACGTCTTAGATTTAAAGGATGCCGTGGAAGCCAAGTTAGGCATGAAGACATGTTTGGATAGACTTGAACTTCAATGGAGAAAATTGAGGAGCGGACTAGATCCACAACTTCTGGACCGTAGAAAGAACGAACAAGCTGAAGTCTTAGCAAATCTTCAACCTCATGAAAATGTAAAAGAGCTGGTCATTCAAAACTATTGTGGCGTTATTTATCCGGATTGGTTGAGCCAACCGTGGCGTAAATTTACAAGTATCCACTTGCAAGGGCTGAAATATTGCGACAACCTTCCATCTCTCGGGCAACTTCCCTTCCTCAAATACTTTGCAATCTCAGACTTGCCGTCTTTGAAGTATGTTGATCATAACTTTTATGGTACATGCAATGCTGCAACGTTCCCTTCGCTAGAGTCGTTTCAAATTCATGATATGTCAGCCTTATTGCATTGGAGAAATGTGAGCAACGATGCCATGCCTTGCCTAAACACTTTTACAATTCATGGTTGTCCTAATCTGATAAGTTTGCCACATAAACTCCTATCCCTTTTGCCATATTCAAGCATCAGTGACTGTGGAAGCCTTCAGGCCGTACCATGATACAGTGTTTTCTTACAGCAGAACCGCTTTTACGGTAACTTGTAGTCGTTAATACCTTTCCGTTTCTCCCTCTACGGTTTTGTGGTCTCTCTCTCTCTCTCTCTCTCTCTCTCTCTCTCACTCTCTCTCCTCCTCCACCTAGAACCAATAATGACTCAATCACAAGAAGAGTTGTTGGCCGCTCATCTCGAGCAACAGAAGATTGATGTAATCTCTCTCTCTCTCTCTCTCGCTCGCTCACACACACACAGAAACTATTGTTGATGCAAGGTTGAATGTTGTTCTGGAGTTCTGCATAATTTACTCGGGTTTTTTGGTTCAAATTTTTATTTTTCTGTTCTTATGAGAAGCTGGATATATAAGGAAGATCGTATAGATGAGCTTCGTTGGAAGTTTCTGTGGGTTTTTGAGTTTCTTATCTTTCTCATTTGGGATTTCTGTGTGTTTCATCGTTTCAGATAGAAAAGCTAGATGTGAGTTTGGTAAAAGGTAGGAAAGGAAAAAATAAATTAGTTTAGTTCAACTTTTTCATTGAATATAGAGGAAATGGCCTAGTATTGTTTTTTAATGTTGGGTTTGGGCTGGTAAATGATCAATAGAGGGGCTGTATTATTGTCAATTAAACACTGTTTCAGGTTTAAAATAGGGAAAGCAAATAAATTTGGAGTTCTACCCATTGAAACTTGTAGAGCATGTATTGACTTTTAGAATTTGTGTGTTCAATATTTTCAAGGAACAAGCAGCTCAGTCATGATTCATGAATGTATTAGCACTTCCATTGTTATAGTACTTTCTACCCCTTTTGGGGTGAGGTAGTGATAGAAAGGAGGAGGAAGAGTAACACAATGGCTATGATTGTCCACATGTGCATAATAACTACTCATTGCCCCCGTGCAAGAGAAAAATACTGCTTCATGCTATTTAAAAAAGGAAAAAACAATGTTTGATATTTTATTAGTTTATTGATTCAGTTATTGCTTGCAGCACGAGGAGCCTTTGGTTGAGGATGAAGATGATGATGATGATGATGAAGGAGATGAAGATGAAGCTGAAGGTGTCCATACCACCCCCTTGGCTCTAACCCTATTGCACATGCTGTCAATATTGCCTTATGAGTTTGTCCGTTTTTCCTTCTTTTGTGCTAGAGTTTGCCCTACTGTAGAATATATGGTTCTGGAGATTAATCGGCGAATTTGGGGCATCTCCTTTTGCTGTTTTTTGTGTTTTGGAAAAAAGCGAGGTTCTTAGGAGATGTCTTGGTATGGGAACATCTGGATGATCGTTTTGGCTGTCTATGATATGTCACATTTACTTGCAAACTGGATTTGTGAGTTATTTTGTCTCACAGTATTAAGGATAGGAATGCATTTTGATGTTTATGTTTAAGGCAATTTGTATGACAACAACATATAATGAACTGTTTCAAAACTCAACATTCTCAGTTGGTGCAACTTTACCTATAACATGAGAATCCAAATGAGACATTAGGTTCATAGTACATGTGCATGTGCTGAAGCATTTCTGTTGGAAATGTAAACCATAAAGCTGTTAATTCGGAAGGGTTGAAAGAGATGCTGGAGTGATGCTAGACTGCCTTCATAAATGCCTGTACTTTTCCTCCCAAATAGAGTAAAGCTAAATTTTATGATGAATAACTTATAGACAGGAGCAAATAGAATAAATTCTTGCTAAACTGATTTGCCCTTCTTGTGTAGTACATTATGATTCTTTTTTAGTGCAATGATTCAGTAAATTGGTGTTGGTATAATTACGGACATCTTCTTGTTGTTTGAAAAATTACAAATACTTCCTGATGTTTGATGATATTATGTAATCATTGGATGAAGGTATGAAATTATCAACTATGTCCTTACTGTAAATTAAAAGCTTATGAAAAAATCGAATGGTATGGATTAAAAAATTTTAAAAATTATAAAAGATTTATCCACTTAATCATAAAAAAATTAAAAAAATAAATAAAATTATAATTTTTAATGTATAAGGATATTTTGGTCAGTTCACCATAAGGACAATTCTTTTGGGCTACTTTCAAGGCCTCGAATTGTTCGATATTATTCGGCTATAATTGCCGGGTGTTCATTGACCAACCTAGACTATGTTTTAAGCCAGCCCAGATTGAATATTGGGCTTATTGATGGGCTTACTACCTGAAGACCTTGGGCCTAATAGATTGGACCTTTTCGGGGCTTAGATTTGTAATTAATTTTGAGACCCCAATTATTTACATAATTTACATTTGGGAATTGGATTAATTGTTCGACGGTAAATCAGGAGGGTATTGACAATTTTTTAAGTAACGAGGGGATATTCGTATTTATGTCAAACCTCCAAAGAGGTAATTGTAATTTACCCTGAAAATTATTGAGAATCTATTTGGATTTTGTTTGAGAATTAAAAACTGTTGTTAGGTTCCTATCAAGTCCGATTAATTCCTATTGAATTAATTATTGTTGCACTGATGAAGGGCTTAGATTATGTTGTGTGTTGCGTTGTTTTCTTGAATTTGGACTTCTTTTTCAGTGTTTTGTTGGTTGCAGCCATTTCGCTAATGACCGCAACATTATATCTTTGAAGGGTAAATTACAATCTACTTACCCGTGCTATGGAAAATAAGCAAACAACTCCTTTATAAAAACTAAAATAGTAATTTATCCTCCTGTGTTTTTTAAAATGTAACAATCTACCCCCTATATTTTAAAAAATAAAGCAATTTACCTCCCTAATTGCTTTATTTTTTAAAGCACATGGAGTAAATTACTATTTATTTTTTATAAGGGAGGAATTTGCTCATTTTTAATATCACACGAGGATAAATTGCTATTCATCCTATCTTTGAACCTGGAATCCTTTCTATATTTTGTACATTATTTCATTGCACCTTGACATCTTTATGGAATTTGTTCGTTGGAGCCATTTAATCATTTATCTAATCATTTCATACATTTTGAAAGGTTTAATCCTAAAATTTTGCCCTTTGCTTAGGAAAATCGTTAAGCTATTCCTAGCTAGCTGGAGGACCAAAAATATAAAATTATTCAATTCTATAATGAATTTTCTTCCAAATTAAGTTTGATCAATCAATCAATTACAGAATAATTGTGATAGAATTGGTGAATTTTTTTTTTTCTAAATTATACACTTAATATATAATTAATTTAAAGTTGATTTGATGAAAAATGGGAAGAATTGCAATTTACCCTCTGTAACAGAGAAGTAAATTATTTTAAAAAATTCAGGAGGGCAAATTATTATTTTTTTTATATGGAGTAACTTGTTTCTTTTTAATATTATAAGGGGTAAATTGAATTAAACCCGTGAAAAATTATTTTTCCAATTAAATTTGACTGAATCAAATCGATAAAAAAACAAATATATCTATATTATTGATTATCTTTTTAAATTATACCTCAATCATATAATATTCAAATCGATTAAAAAACAAATATATCTATATTATTAATTATCTTTTTAAATTATAGATCAATCATAAAATAAATATATTATATATATCATATAATTAATTCATTTTTTACTGAATCAAGTCGGAACAAAAATTTGCACAGTATCTTATTTAGATATTGGCCAGAATCCAATATGGTTTGGGACGCAAAAAATTGTAGCCTGAAAATCTGTGGGATAACCAAATATAGAAATTACAACGTCAACAATCAGTCAAGAATCTGTTGAGCCGCAACTCCATTTTCCCAAGAATATTTACAGTGATGAGGAGGGAACTGCGGAGGATTTATTATATACTAATTACCGTAATTCCTTCACTATTTTTGCTCCGACGAACCACCGGAAAATTCATATCTTTCGTTTATGTTGGGCAGAGAAATTACTCTGTAGCATAGGAGTGGAGGTTGCACTAAGATTCTTCATCTCTGCTGAATCTCTGCAACTGCACCTACGCAATCATCTCGCTAATCTCTGCTGAATCTCTGCAACTAGAGAGATCAATTACAATGACAAGTTGAAACTCTGAATGATAAAGAAATTACAATGACAAGTTAGAACTCTGAATGATAAAGAAATCAAGAACACCAACTTACACTTACACAGAAACCTTCTGATTGTTGATATAAAATGCAGGAATACGAGCAACCTTAGGCCAATCGTCGCATTGGTCGTTACAACACCTCTCTTTTAGCTTTGGACAATCTTTAATCATCAAAAGTTCAAGTGTGGGAGGCAATCCACCTTCAGGCAAACATGAGAGTTGTGGGCAGTTAATTATTTCCACATGCAAAAGGGAGTTCAGATGTGAAAGAAACGGAAGAACAACCAGTTCTCCACAATGTGCTATAATGAGGTGACGGAGATAAGGGAAGTCCCCATTCACGACCCCTGTCCATTTTTCTAGTTTGGCCATCGAATCAAATGATAGTTTTTCGAGCTTAGGAAATGCGACATGACGATGCTGATTAGTAATTTGATTCCTGCGACAGAAGAGACTGTTGATTTCTACGACCTCATTCATTTCAAGGATAGAGAGGAATTTCAGAGCTGGCAATTCCCCAAGCGGCGGTAGGGTATCGCAATATCTGCACTTGTAAAGGGTTATACTAACCACCTCAGTGAATGATGGATTAGATATCCAAGAAGGAAGCACTCCACCACTGTAGAAGAATATTTTCAACTCCTCGATTCCGAGAGGGGGTTGAAGAGACTCCAAGATTTCCTCTTCATCTGGGTTCTTGTTATCTTGAAGATCACTCCACTGCAATTCGATCTTTTTAAGGTCCTGTTTGTTACAAAGGTAAGCCTCTGCAGCCTCTTCCTTGGTTGAAACATTCTCAAGATTTGATATAAGAAGTGATCCTTTCAGCTTGTTCATGTCCTTCAGCTCTCCTATGCGACTACCTTCATCCTCTCCGACCAAAAATGCCCTTAGTGTGCGTAGTTTGGATAATTTTCCAATCCCTGCAGGCATCGACTGCAACTGGCCCACAACATCAAGAACCAAATGCCGCAGGTTAATCAACATACTCGTGCATTTGGGCAATGTCCTGAGGCTCAAACAACCATCGAGGTTTAAAGTCCGCAAATTGCTAAGGCAACGCATGGACTCAGGCAAACCCATAATTGGTGTCGCATACATGTCAAGACATTGCAATGCCTTCAAATTTTCAACAGAACTTGGTAGTGCCATTATGTCTGTGTGACTCAAATTTAAAATCTTTAAGGCCTGCAACTTCAAGAAAAGATCGGATGGTAGAAGATTTTTCATTTTAGACCCATAACAGCGATGAATACTCAGCATCTTCAGTTGGCCACAATGTTTGCTAGTCCAAAAATTAATGCAATCAATTTCCTTAAAGGCCAAAGACAAGCGGTCAACTTTGAGCGAATCAGTGATCTCTTCAGTGTCCAAATATTTCTGAAACTTAGGTTCTAAGTACTGTTGCTTTTGAATGAAAGCATTCACCTTTTCTTCACCAACTCTATACTTCATTTGGTCAATGCGATGATTATATCCAGCTGGCATAATGTAACCCAACTTCAACAAAGTGTCAAAGCACCGGATAGATTCTCCTTCCATTATTTCATCTTCTCCCAAATTTATCAAACCTTCAGCTATCCATTGCCAAACTAACATATCCTTAGTGAATTCATAATCAGATGGAAATATTGAGCAAAACAAAATGAAATCTTTCAAGTACTTTTCATTACGCAATACCACGTCTGTAGATACTTCCAACTTTGCCTCACGCCTAATTTCCTTTGCTTTCCCTTCATCTTCTTTTGCTCCTACATAAGAATGGCCTGCAGAAACATCTTTATCCCTTATTTTCTCCTCTAGTTCAAACGAATACCTTTCGAGGGAATCTGCATTAACTTCTTCAGTAATGGTGCTTTGCCTTGAAGCCAAGCAAAGACTCTGTCATGCAAATTAGTGTAAAGAAGCTGATTATACAACTTTGTGATGACACAAGTCCAAAAATTCTGAAACAACATAATTGGAAAAGGACCAGCTTGTAAAGAGAGACATTGGCTGAAATTTAGTATATTATTCATCAAGTATAGTCAGCCAGTGTGACCTTTGAGTTAAAATAATAACATGCAGGTCTATTAAAATAAACTAGTGCTAATGACCATATCTGTTTCAGAAAATGAGAAAGGAAAAGAATATAAGCAATACTACTCATACTGATCATGTTGACCACAGGTTAATAAGAACTCTTTCCAAGAACATCGTGAATTGTTTTTAGGTTTCACTTAATGATTGGTGTTACAGCTAATTCTTGTTTATAGACAAGAATAAAATCGTCCTTTCAACCCCATATTTTTTCCAAACATTTTAACATGATCAGATATCTAAAATATTTTCAGTTAAGAAACTATTCAAGCCTTGATTATTATTCTTAACAAAGAATAACTCAAAATTCATACCTTCTGATTCTCGTCATATTGAAAACTTGCACATGTATTGCCTCTAGTAGCCTGGCTGCTCAATTCTGGATGGGAATGAATTGATCCTGTAACAAGATTGGAGGTCATTATTCATCAAGCTTTGCTTTCCATCTTCCGACAGTTTAATTCGGAAAACATTAAACATCAGAATTCTGTAATTATAACAATCAGGATATAGATATTCACAATAATATAATGCGGGCATAGAGAAAAGAAATTTAACCACTGAAAGGAGTGGATCGATCTTCCGGCAATTTATCATCCATTGAAGGGGATTGAGGAAGATTAGAGATTTCGAGGTGAAAGGAAAAGAGAGAAACACACGGCTGAATAGTAAGAGAGAGAGTAGGGCTTTTAGTGAATGAGGGAAGAAGAGATATAAATAGGTAGTGGGTCAAACCAGTAAGTGGGCCGGGTCTTTGGATTGAGTAACCGGATGGGCCATAAGTAAGTAAGCCATCCATTGCTTGGGCCCAGCCGAATTGGTTTGAGCCATTTAATTAACAAGCACCTTTCATGATCTCTTCTGTTGAGCCTTGCAGTGCAAAAATCGCATTAGCTCCCATAGCCAAGCAAACATCCTCCAATCTGGAAGTTACCAAGATTTTGCACGAACCCTTGTGCTTGTGCAGCGGAATTCCAACTTTCTCTAAATCTAGCATCTTCCAAACATCATCCAGTATTATCAGAATCCTCTCTTCCACAAGCAATCTACACCGCAATTTATTTACTGTGGCCATAAAATTCCCCACTTCCACTTTAACACCCAAATAATCAGAAATCTCATATGCAATCCTCTCTGGGTCAAAAATTGGGCCAACCCATACCAACACAACAGATTTGAACAGTTTCTCACCTTTCCCCTTCTCCCCGATTCGTCCCGCCATTCTTGTCTTACCTATGCCCCCAAGCCCACAAATTCCAATTGTGTTGATATTTTCGTCCTTCAAAGCTGCTATGATGTTTTCCTCCATTAATCTTCTGGACTCAAATTCCTCAGCCATTTCCAAGGGTTAAGTGTTGAAAAACAGAAATATTTGGGGCTTTGTTGAGATTTTATCTTTCTCTGTATTTGGGGCCAAACGCCTGATTCCCCGTATATTTTCGCCACCTCCATGATGGCCACTTTTCGAGATTCTGTTATGCAGGTTATGTTCTGAGAATTCTTTGAATTTTATTGAAAACTTGTATACATAGGAATAAATCCAGAAGTTGTGTACTTTTTTCATTTTTGGGAAGCAAGATTGAGCTCTTTGAGCACTCAATTGAGAAATTTCTTTTTCATTGAATTTCTTTCTGGTATATATGCAGAAACGTGGTGGTGGCTTTGGAAATCTTGTAAGGAGAAAACAGGTTGATTCTGAGCATGCAAACTCATCTTCTTCCTCTAGAAGTGGCCAGCATCAGTTGGCCAAAGCTCTGACTGTACCTCATCTCATTGCCGTAGGTAAACATTTTCTGATATGCTGTTTGGTTCTTCTTTTTATACGTAATTTGAGTTTGTATGCTGCTTTTTCATTTCTTATGTTTCTCTGTCTCTGGCAATTGGTTTTATATTTGAAGGTGTTCTGCTTGGCTTTGGTTTAATTTTATTCAACTATGCCTCACAGTGTGATAATTTAATTATTTTGCTTGTGGAAATTAAATTCTCATTTTTGTGTTTCAACTTTAATCCTTTTAAAATTCTCATGTTTATGGGCTTCAGTGAAGTTAAGTTGCATTTTGTTTATATAGCTTTATACTACTAATATTGTATGTCTTAAATTATATAGACAAAAGAAGAGAGAAACAAGAAGATACGAGTTACGTGGTTCAACAACTTGGCCTATGTCATGCATGAGGCAGTTGCCGAAAGGGCTAGATCATGTTTTATTCTCTTATTTTTAAACTAGAATTGTCACATACATATAGGTTAGGTTTACTGTTTATGTAAGTGGAGAATATCACCCCATATCTAATCACAATCTACTCATGATCATACTCAATCCATGTTTGTCGTTTTGATCTTAATTAAATATTTGATTTCCGAATATGCATGGATAGATGATTCAATATCATTACCTATATCAATCGTTTCATGGACTTTGTTTGATCTTCTAGGAGTTGGTTCAACAATTGGTTCTGGGGTCTATATTCTTGTTGGTACAGTTGCTAGAGAGCATTCAGGGCCAGCTCTTACACTTTCCTTTCTGATAGCTGGAATAGCAGCTGCTCTCTCTGCTTTCTGCTATGCCGAGCTAGCAAGTCGTTTCCCTTCCGCTGGAAGTGCCTATCATTATTCTTACATATTCATTGGAGAGGCGTAATATTTCTGTTTTTAATTTTTTTGCATTGTTTAAATAGTTTTTCTGTTTTCTCATACCTTCGATATAAATTCTGGATATATCTATAATTTTCCGTGTATATATTATCATCTGTTAGACCTTTGCAATTGTGAAGTTCTTTGTCTTACTTCTCTTGTCTATCTGATTTTATGAAGTGACTTCCTTGTAAAGAAACCAACCCTTTGTTTCACACATTCTCCTCTCATATCTCCCATGGATAGTGCAAGGAAATATTTGACTAGTTCATAAGTTAAGTGGTGAGGAATTTGTCTAGCAATTTGGGTCAACCATTTTGGCAAAGTGAGGACTAAAGGGAAGTAGTTGTTAGTGCGACCCATTTTGCCAAAGTGACATTTGCGGGTTCTCACCTTGTGTGTCCAGGGAATGATAACTACAGTCCTTTGCTCAATGTGAAAGATACATTTTTGTATTTAAATTTAACATTTTTTTTTTGGAAAGTGTTGCTTGGTTGATTGGGTGGGCATTGATGTTGGAATATACTATAGGAAGTTCTGCAGTTGCTCGCGGCTTGTCCCCCAATCTGGTGCCCTACATACTCTTGATGTTTCGTCTTTTTATTAAGTCTTGTATCACGTTTTTCAGATTCTTCCAGTACTTCTTAACGTGTATAATAAACAATACATTTAATGCTCAACAAACAACATTGGCTTTAATATTAAATGATCATTTAAGGTTTTATTTTTCATTCTGCTAATCAGTCTTCATGCTTCTAACTGAACGTTTCTTGCCATTAATCGATGATGGATACTTGGTGGCAACTAAGTTTTTGTTTATTTTATTTATTTCTTCACCAGGCCTTGCTTTTCGGAGGTCCAAATAGTCTCCCTTGTTTTATAGCTCGGCAGGCCATCCCTGGATTTGGCATTGTGGTTGATCCATGTGCAGCTATCTTAGTTATTGTGGTCACGGGTCTTTTATGTGTGGGAATTAAGGAGGTTTCTTTCTAATATTAATTTTCTGCTCCTGAAATTTACATGATTAACCTTTGCAAACTCAAAAAATATGATATCTGCAGAGTACTCTTATCCAAGGAATTGTTACTACTGCCAATATATGTGCGCTGATCTTATCTGTGTCACTGGCGGATATTTGGGCCTCAAGACTGGATGGCGTGGTTATGAACTTCCTTCTGGGTAATTATTGTTCATCTTGGTAAAATTTTCTGCTTTGTTCTTGATTTTCTTTTTTAAGAAAAAATTATTTTCCTGTCCTAGGACTATGAATTTGCTAATGGAACTTCCATATTGTTAGATATTTTCCCTTTGGGATCGAAGGAATGCTTGCTGGCGCTTCAACTGTTTTTTTTTGCATATACAGGGTTCGATTCCGTTACTAGTACAGCAGAAGAGGTTTGCTAGTCTCTCTGAGAGCTTTTCTGTTTTCTATAATAGTTGTGGAATAGAGCCTGCTAGTGACTTTTCTCTCCATGTGCAGGTGAAAAACCCTCAAACAGATCTACCTATCGGTGTTGGTTTTGCACTTTCTATATGCTGCACCCTGTACATGTTGGTTTCCATGGTTGTTGTTGGTTTAGTACCCTATTACACAATGGATCCGGACACTCCCATCTCCTCTGCCTTTGCTAGTTGGGCGGCGTAAGTTAAAAGTTTTGCTCTGGGATATTTGGTTGAGTCTTGTGTGAGCTTTGTGCATTTTATTGCTCTAGCTCCTTTCTCCATCATTGTCTTTACTTTAATGCAGGTATGTAGTAACTATTGGATCTTGTACTGCTCTGTGCTCATCGTTCATGGGGTCTATCCTCCCCCAGGTAACTGATATTCATCCCTGCAACACCAATGAATTCGAGCTCTATATTTTAGCTAATAAGTGACTTCTATAACCATCGAAAATTTGTGTGATTTTATTGTTTAGCATCCCTAAGTCTGAAGAACTGATAACTTAGATCTTTTAAAGTTTCCAGTCTATATGGTCATTTTTGGTAGATGTGGTATCCAATGTCCACTGTAGATAGGACAGGAATATAGTTTACATGGTCCTTCGACGAGATTATGCTTTTCTTTGATGTGTCCGTGTGTTTGTAGTAATTATCAAACTGTTGTATGCACGAATCTTCGCAACCTCAAAGTTTCACTTTGCTCCCTCCAATTAAGAAAATATATTTACTTCTCCAATTTTGTTTGTTTTTAAAATATTCGAGGAAAACATTGAAGTTAAAATATTAAACTTTAAAATTTTTGTTTTAGTAACTACATTAGGCAATTTATTCATACCAGATTGAATTTTATACTTAAAATTACTATATAAGAAACATAACTTTATTTATGAGGTTGGTCTAACTAGGAGTTGTAAATGAGTCTTCTGAAAATTTTTATCGAGTTTGTATTCGACCTTGGTTGAGAAACTTCAAATCTGAGCTTAGTTCATTCTACAGTTGAGCCTATTCTAGTTTGAGCTTGAACTTAAGGCCTACTATAAAAAGAGTAATTATTGTACTTCAGTATGGTATCTTTCTAATCATTTTAAAATAGTTATTGTATTATATTTAATATTTTTCTTGTTATTATCTTAACTTTTATACAATCAGATTTATTAGATTTCAGATTTGTTAAATTTAAATATAATCTTTAATTGTTAGTATGTTTATTATATTATAGGATTACAGCATAAGGTAAATATACTATTATCATTATTATTATTAAAACTAATGCATAATTATTATTACTGCCACTATTATTACCAATAAAATTATAGTAGCACTGAAAGTATAAGTAAATTGAAATAAGTTCATTCGCAGCTGGAGATCATTTGGATGAGCTTGGATCGAGTTAGAGCTCGAATTCAACAAGTTAAAGCTAGCTCGAGAACTCGAGCTTTAGCGAGCCAGCTCAAGTTTCTTTACATCTGTATGTCTGCCTGAAACCATCTTTTGGAAAATGAAGCATATTGAAAGGAATAGCTTCAAATTTTGAGAATAAGAATGTAGGACGTTCATTTGCGACTGCTTTGGCCTTACGACATTAGAATAGACATCTTAAACTCTGCAAAGATTGTTTGTTTTGTGAACAAGCAGCCTGATTTGATCTCTTCGATCTCCTTCCTTTAATGGTACCTCTTCTCCTTAAATACGAGATTATTTTGTCGAGTTCCTTGGAGAGAACTATCTCCCTCATCCGTGAACGCTGTGCTGCCTATCCAATTGTGTGGGCTTTGGGTGAAATTATCCTTATTTAAAGTTCTGATGAGATTTTCTAGAAAGTGCTAATTATAAAGGGGTCAATTACAATAGGCGCCTATAAAAATAATGAAAGGCAAAAGGAACTCCCCTGAAAGGAATGGGATCCTATGAACTTTTGAAAAGAGTGCGGTGTGACTCCCAGATGCGGGAGGTAGTAAGCTTCCTTTTTAGAAGTTCAAGGGTAGCATTGCTATTGTTTTTTGTTTAGAAAGGTTTTGTACTTATTTTCACATTAGGGTAAAATGCAATTAACCCAATTATTCAATGACTATTTATGATGATTGAGAATAAGTTAATTTATTACTGAAAAGATATTCTATTTTGTAACTTAAATAGAAAATTCAGTTTTTTAATGGTGTATTTCAAAGTAGTTGCTTCTTTCAAATAAAAATTTTAAAACTTCATAATTTTCCGAAACATTATTAAATGAGAGCTCTATGCTTTCAGTTGAAGGTGGCAAGGGGCTAGAGTGACTCCACCCGTGTGGTTGGGGATTGCAACCAATATTCACCCATAAACTTGGATCACATAAATCATCCAATCTTTTTGAAGACTTTTCTTCTATTGGGACCAATCCTATGACAGCCTTTTCTTTTTCACATCAAGTCACTGACAATGATGTTCAATCTATGCCTTTCTGGTCAAGTTCTTTTAGGTAAGAGTACTATGGTTGGTGTCATTATCTAAACGACAAATTCTTGGGCCAATTGATATATCTGGGATTTGTGCACACACCATGTAATCTATAGTCTCTCAGGCTAATGAAAATTTCTTAAGAATATTGATCTCTATTTTCTCAACTAAATTTTCCTTTTTGCTTGTATCTATATAACAGTCACGAATATTAAGGGCAATGGCTAGAGACGGCTTGCCGCCATCATTTTTTTCAGATGTCAGTAAAAGCACTCAAGTTCCTGTGACTGGACTGATTGCCGGAATCTTGGCATTCATCATGGATGTGGAACAGTTGTCTGGAATGGTACGCCGCTGTTCGTTTTTCTTTCTTATATTGTGGCGGAGAAAGATTGATATTCAGTTTTGAACTTTTAGGAAGTGAACCTTTAGAAATTGGTTACTGTTATTAATGGGAAGTTCTTTTTGCATGGCCTTGATAGCTAAATTCTACCTGCAGGTCAGTTTGGGCACACTTCTTGCATATACAATGGTGGCAATTTCTGTGCTGATACTAAGATATGTCCCACCGCATGAGGTTCCACTTCCACCATCTTTTCAGAAAGCGATAGATTCAGTTTCTTTGCAGCATACGATCGAATGTAGTTCCAGTGATGTCTTTGTGGAGAACTTAGATGTGTATGATTCAAACCCGGAGAATAGTCCACTTTTAGTCAAGAAAGTAGCAATTGTTGGATATTCTCCTACAGAGAAAGTGGTGCGGAAGTGCAATTGTTTCTAGAATATTCATTCCAGTAACTTTTAAAGTAGTGATTTGACATTTACTAGTACCTGCAATTTTATACAGTCAAATTAATTTTATAAACCCAGAAATTATATCTAATTTCTTTAATGTTTGTTTGTGTTTAACAATTAGACCCATTCATTAGTAAAATTTCACCAAGATTTATTGCTTCAGTAAAAAATTTGAATGAAAATTCATATTTAGCCCAATTAACTTATTATTTACTTATTACAAGTCAAATAGATATTTTATGACCAAATTAACTTTATAAGAGGAAAGATATACTTACCCACATGCATTATCGTGTGAAAATATATAAACGTTGGTTGACCAAAAAGGTCCATTCATTAGTTTATACAATCAATTAACGGTCATGACTAACTTTGATCATTTTAAGAAAAAATTAAAAATTAAAATTATTAAGGCCGAAATATAAGGTATCAAAATAATTTAATAACCAAGTTGAAGTACCAAAAGTAAAATTATTCCCTACTGGATTTAATTGGATCATTCGAATATAAATTATATCGGTGTAAACTTGGATTTCAATATTTTAATTCTGTAATGATATTTTGAATTTGATTTCATGTGTTGGAGTTATAATGAATCATTCGTCTTTAATTTTTTCTATCTTTACATGTTTTTTAACAGATAAATTAAAATTAAAATTAAATTTGTATTTTTTTTTATAAATTAAAATTAATATTAAATTTGTTTAGCAGTTATGGTAGGATAGTGACAAAAGGCGCTCGAGCCTTCGTCTTCAACAGAACAGAAGAAACAGAAATTCAAATTGTTCAGTTTATTCAAGAACAGATACACTGCCCCTTCTATACTAGCTTTGATTCAAGAATTCTTCCATCAGGTAGAGACCAAGACTCTTCTTCCCAGCAAAAGATTGGAGGGAGAACGAGTTGACTCCTCAAGAATGGGTGACTCCTCTTTCGTGTCGGGCTTCAAAAGTGGGTTTGGATCAGCTTTCCCCCAATTTGCATTAGAGAGATTGGCGAGTTTTGGGTCCGTTGCCTGGAGAGAAATAGGCGTAATATGGGGCGTTGAGGATGAGCTACGCAAGCTGCAGAGGACATATTTGAAAATACAAGAACTGGTGGAGCATATGGAGGGCAGTTCTTTAAGGCTGTTCGATGGGAGTAAGGCGTGGCAGATTTGGTTCGAAGATATGAGGAAGCTAGCTTATGATGCTGATGCTCTTTTGGACCACATCTCCCTACATCTCTCCAGCTATTGCTCGGTTAATGCCCGTCAAGAAAATCAGGTTTTCTCCATGGTTCTTTCTTCCTTTAATGAATTGAAACTTCCAAATAAGATATGCAAAATGCAGGAGAAGCTTGAGGAACTTGCAAAAGAAATGGAAGGTCTAGTCATGATTGAAAAATTGAAACTTGATCCTCATAAGTTTGCTCCTCCAAGATTCAATAGTTTGTGTTCGACAGTGTTATTTGTAGATGATAAAACTGTGGTTGGGAGGAAGCGTGATAGAGAGCATATTGTTGACTGGCTTAGTGAGAAATGTGAGAGGGGTGATTTCTCTGTAATGCCTATAGTGGGGATGGCTGGAATTGGCAAGACGACTCTTGCCCGACTCGTTTATGATGATGAAAGGGTTCGCGGTGTTTTTGGGAGGCGAATATGGATTTCTGTATCTATGGACTTTGATATGGTTAGAATTGCCAAATTTGTAATTGAATCTGCTACTCTTTGTGCTTGCAATCTGTCGGATTTGATCTCCCTTCAAGCCAAGCTTCGTGATGTATTGTCCTCAAGAAAGCTTTTGGTGGTCTTAGATGATTACTGGAGTGAGAGCCATGCTGATTGGGATGTTCTCTCTTCACTTTTTAGATTTGGCTCTAAAGGGAGCAAGATTATCGTGACCACGAGGAGTACTAAAGTTTCGTCGATAGTGAGCTGTTCTAAACCATACAAATTGGACAATTTGTCTGATGATGATTGCTGGAAGCTGATTGAACAAAGAACGCTCGCTAGTATGCAGACGAATCAGAATCTGGAACCGATCAGCAGACAAATAGCGAAGAAATGCAAAGGCTTGCCTCTGGTTGCCGTGACACTTGGATGTGCTTTGCGTTGTAAGTCCACTGAGGAGGAATGGCATTCCATATTGGAGAGTGAGTTGTGGGACATGCCGCCAACCGAAAATGTATTCCCAGTTTTGATGCTGAGCTATGTACACCTTCCTGCACATTTGCAACGATGTTTCGCTTACTGTTCCATATTCCCTCAAAATCATGAGTTTGAGGTGGAGGAGCTCGTGCTCTTATGGATGGCAGAGGGATTCATTCAACCGGTAGGTGCAAGGAGATTGGAAGATTTGGGTGCCGACTACTTCCATGATCTATACTCGAGATCCTTCTTTCAACAGTATAAGAATACTTCCAACAAGACAATATACAAAATGCACGGCCTTATTCATGACATGGCTCGAGTAGTTTCCAAAGATATATGCTTCAGCACAGAGTACAAGTCGTCAAATTGTTATCCCTTATTTGGTAATGCTTGTCATTTGTCTTTGCTTCATGACAACGGTCAGCAGATAGAGTTAAAGGCCTCTCTAAAGAATGAGAGGCTAAGGACTTTCTTACTGATGAGTAATAATGTTTCTAGCAGAGGAGAACTCCATCCTGAACTTTTTCAACATTTGCAATTTCTAAGGGAGTTAGGTTTGAGTAATATTGGTATTGCTGAACTTCCAGATTCTGTTGATAGGCTGGAATACCTCCGATACCTTAACCTCTCTGGAAATCCCATTTCTCATCTGCCTGAATCCATGTGCCGGCTTGCAGCCTTACAGACGCTAAAGCTTACGAATTGCTCTCAACTTCGTGATTTGCCGACGGATATGAAGAACCTGGACAACTTACGACATCTCCATTTTGATGTAAAGGGCCAGCTTCAGTCCATGCCACTGCAACTCGGAAGGTTAACTAATCTCCAAACTCTTTCTGCATATATTGTAGGTAGAAAGGAGGGAAACGGCATTGGGGAACTCAAGACTATGAATGGCCTCAGGGGATCACTTTGCATAAAGAATATTGAGCTTGTCTTAGATTCAATGGATGCCGTGGAAGCCAAGCTAGGCATGAAGACATGTTTGGATAAACTTGAACTTCAATGGAGAAAATTGGGGAGCGGACTAGATCCACAACTTCTGGAGCTTAAAAAGAACGAACAAGCTGAAGTCTTAACAAATCTTCAACCTCATGAAAATGTAAAAGAGCTGGTCATTGAAAACTATTGTGGCGTTATTTACCCAAATTGGTTGAGCCAACCATGGCGTAAATTTACAAGTATCCACTTGCAAGGGCTGAAATATTGCGACAACCTTCCGTCTCTCGGGCAACTTCCCTTCCTCAAATACTTTGCAATCTCAGACTTGCCGTCTTTGAAGTATGTTGATCATAACTTTTACGGTACATGCAATGCTGCAGCGTTCCCTTCGCTAGAGTCGTTTCAACTTCATGATATGTCAGCCTTATTGCATTGGAGAAATGTGAGCAACGATGCCATGCCTTGCCTAAACACTTTTACAATTCATGGTTGTCCTAATCTGATAAGTTTGCCACATAAACTCCTATCCCTTTTGCCATATTCAAGCATCAGTGACTGTGGAAGCCTTCAGGCCGTACCATGATATAGAGTTTTCTTACAGCAGAACCGCTTTTACGGTAACTTGTAGTCGTTAATACCTTTCTGTTTCTCCCTCTACGGTTTTGTGGTCTCTCTCTCTCTCTCTCACTCACTCAATCTCCTCTCTTTTCCTCCACCTAGAACCAATAATGACTCAATCACAAGAAGAGTTGTTGGCCGCTCATCTCGAGCAACAGAAGATTGATGTAAGTTCTCTCTCTCTCTCTCTCGCTCACACACACACAGAAACTATTGTTGATGCAAGTTTGAATGTTGTTCTGGAGTTCTGCATAATCTACACGGGTTTTTTGGTTCAAGTTTTTATTTTTCTGTTCTTATGAGAAGCTGGATATATAAGGAAGATCGTATAGATGAGCTTCGTTGGAAGTTTGTGTGGGTTTTGAGTTTCTTATCTTTCTCATTTGGGATTTCTGTGTGTTTCATCGTTCCAGATAGAAAAGCTAGATGTGAGTTTGGTAAAAGGTAGGAAAGGAAAAAATAAATCAGTTTAGTTCAACTTTTTCATTGAATATAGAGGAAATGGCCTAGTATTGTTTTTTAATGTTGGGTTTGGGCTGGTAAATGATCAATAGAGGGGCTGTATTATTGTCAATTAAACACTGTTTCAGGTTTAAAATAGGGAAAGCAAATAAATTTGGAGTTCTACCCATTGAAACTTGTAGAGCATGTATTGACTTTTAGAATTTGTGTGTTCAATATTTTCAAGGAACCAGCAGATCAGTCATGAATTTATTAGCACTTCCAATCTTATAGTACTTTCTACCACTTTTGGGGTGAGATAGTGATAGAAAGGAGGAGGAAGAGTAACACAATGGCTATGATTGTTCACATGTGCATAATAACTACCCATTGCCCCCCTGCAAGAGAAAAATACTGCTTCATACTATTTAAAAAGGAAAAAACAATGTTTGATATTTTATTAGTTTATTGATTCAGTTATTGCTTGCAGCACGAGGAGCCTTTGCTTGAGGATGAAGATGATGATGATGATGAAGATGATGATGGAGATGAAGATGAAGCTGAAGGTGTGCATACCACCCCCTTGGCTCTAACCCTATTGCACGTGCTGTCAATATTGCCTTATAAGTTTGTCTGTTTTTCCTTCTTTTGTGCTAGAGTTTGCCCTACTGTAGAATATATGGTTCTGGAAATTAATCGGCGAATTTGGGGCATCTCCTTTTGCTGTTTTTTGTGTTTGGAAAAAAGCGAGGTTCTTAGGAGATGTCTTGGTATGGAAAACATCTGTATGATCGTTTTGGCTGTCTATGATATGTCACATTTACTTTCAAACTGGATTTGTGAGTTATTTTGTCTCACAATATTAAGGATAGGAATGCATTTTGAAGTTTCAGTTTGCCTATATCAAACCTGTACCTCTTTGGTTTTGCTGATATGTTTAAGGCAGTTTGTATGACAACAATATGTAATGAACTGTTTCAAAACTCAACATCTGGGTTGGTGCAACTTTAGCTGTAACATAAGAATCCAAATGAGACATTAGGTTCATAGTGCATGTGCCTGTGCTGAAGCATGTCTGTTGGAAATGTAAACCATAAAGCTGTTAATTCGAAAGGGTTGAAAGAGATGCTGGAGTGACGCTGGACTGCCTTCATAAATGCCTGTACTTTTCCTCCCAAATAGAGCAAAGCTAAATCTTATGATGAATAACTTATAGACAGGAGCAAGTAGAATAAAATTCTTGCTAAACTGATTTGCCCTTCTTGTGTAGTACATTATGAATCTTTTAGTGCAATGATTCAGTAAATTAGTGTTGGAAATTGCACCTTTACCAATTAGTACTTGTTTCTCTTTTCAGGACAAGAAGATGCCAGTGGTAGGTCAAAGCAGAACCGAAGCGAAAAGAAGAGCCGCAAGGCAATGCTAAAACTAGGAATGAAGCCCATCCTTGGGGTGAGCCGGGTCACTGTTAAGAAGAGCAAGAATGTCGGTTTTTTCATCACTTCCCTTTGATGGCTTCCTGTTGACAATATACCTTTGCTTTAACACTTACAATATATCTGACATGGTGCTTCAGATCCTGTTTGTCATCTCAAAGCCAGATGTCTTCAAGAGCCCGAATTCAGATACATATGTAATCTTCGGTGAGGCGAAGATTGAGGATTTGAGCTCACAACTGCAAACTCAAGCTGCTGAGCAGTTCAAGGCTCCTAATGTCAGTAATGTTGTACCAAAGGCAGAGCCAGCACCTTTGCCTCAGGATGACGAAGATGTAGATGAGACTGGTGTGGAACCAAAGGACATTGAGCTGGTGATGACACAAGCTGGGGTTTCAAGAGCTCGGGCTGTCAAAGCTCTCAAGGATGCAGATGGAGATATTGTCTCTGCCATTATGGAACTCACAAACTAGAGAAATATCACAATTTAGATTTGTTTCCCACAGAAAGGTCACATGTGCCTTTTAAATATCCTGAGATTTTGAATCATTGAGGTTGAGATGGTCTCTTTTATGTTGTTTTCCGTTTTCCGTGTGTCTGCTTGGATGATCAAAATGGTTTTCAGGTGAATTCTTAGTTTTGTGTCTCTAGAGTTCATGTTTTCATTACTTTACTGTCGTAGTTTGATAATTGTCTCGATGCGCTGTGCCATTGGTAGGTGATGGTAACAAACCAAAGTCTTTATTTTGTGTACATATTTATTGTTTCCCATTACGATGTCAAGGACCAACTAAAACTCAAATCTACAGGTAAAATTTTGTCCAATTCCATCTTCCTCTAGTGTCTATTGAACCTCCAAAAACAGCTGAAATGGAACCCAGGAACACATATTCTTAACTTGCAAGTAGGTAACTTTTGACTTCTTAAACACATATTCTGAAGAACAGTGAAGAATGATGAAGATGACAAGCACAATACCAATTTGTCATTTAGCAGAAACGATGACAAAACACTTCCTTGTCTGCGACACTTGTATTTGTTCAAATAGAGGATGGAACATTATGATCATAAAGAAAGCGAGACACTGAGAAATTGAAAGACCTTAATATTCGAAAGGCCAGTGGGAATACTCTGACTGGTGGCCATTTTGCTGGTAGGGATCTGTACGAGCTTCAATAGTTTCATGACGGGTTAGGATTGGATCGGGACGAACCAAAGGGCCACATGAATGACCACCGCCTCTTCGCTCCCTGATTTGCAGTTCTATCCTCTCGACTACCCACTCTCCTGCTGCTACTCCTACCTCTACTTGGTTCTCTTGAGTTCTGATTATCGGAGCCACTGGTCATTTGCTGACTAGTTAGCTGTTGGCGGCAGACAGGACATGAACTGCGTTGTTCTAGCCATGACACAATACAATCTGAGTGATATAAATGTTTGCATGGAAGCTTTCTTACTTGAGAACCCAGCTCGACCCTGTCGCTCGACATCTTAGCTCTCTCAAAAGCTTTTCTTGCTACATCCAATTGCAGAAAATCTACCTCTCAACGGTTAAACAGGTAGACACCTGGAATTCTGCATGATAGAATGCAACCTGATAAACATTTGCACACAAGGGGAAACCAAAACAAAGCCAATAACTCACTTCATCAGGTTAGTATTCCATCTGCACAATAATCCATTCATGCTAAGAAAAGGAAAGACAAAGGCCATCATCCACTTGAATTTACAGCATTTCTTCCCATCCCAATACAGAAACAAAAGGCATAACAAAATAGATCAAGCAAGAGACACAAAACACATTAAACAATTCAGATGATCAAGAGTTGATTAATCACAAGAACAAAATTTTACAGCAGATGCACAAATGCAAAACAATCAGCAACTCAAGTCACAGTGAATTTAAAGCACTCACAACACAAATTAACTTCAAGAAACACAATAAGAAGACGGAAAATTAACAGAAACAAAGGCTGAACAAATACATTATTCTTAGTATAAAGATCAAATTTCTACCAATGCAAAAGCAAGTAATTTGTTCTGTTTTGCTGTGACAAAATGCAATCATTAAATCTGAAGATCAAATCAAGAAATTCAATATTTCCCAAACAAATCAACAACCCATTGTAGCAAATCATAGTAGATGCATTCCCTAAAAGATTAAACTTCCGAAAACGCACCAATACGCAGTAAAAGGAAAAAAAGAAGATAAAGTAGTAAAGCAAGAAAATCGAAAGGGATAAGCTAGAAGAATGTTGAGAAGATCGTGGTCGAAAGTTCAACAAAGTATCAAAGCACCGGATAGATTCTCCTTCCATTATTTCATCTTCTCCCAAATTTATTAAACCTTCAGCTATCCATTGCCAAACTAACATATCCTTGGTGAATTCATAATCAGATGGAAATATTGAGCAAAACAAAATGAAATCTTTCAAATACTTTTCATTACGCAATACCACGTCTGTAGTTACTTCCAACTTTGCGTCACGCCTAATTTCCTCTGCTTTCCCTTCATCTTCTTTTGCTCCTACATAAGAATGGCTTGCAGAAACATCTTTATCCCTTATTTTCTCCTCTAGTTAAAACGAATAGCTTTCAGGGGAATCTGCATTAACTTCTTCAGTAATGGTGCTTTGCCTTGAAGCCAAGCAAAGACTCTGTCATGCAAATTAGTGTAAAGAAGCTGATTATACAACTTTGTGATGGCACAAGTTCAAAAATTCTGAAACAACGTAATTGGAACAGGACCAGCTTGTAAAGAGAGACATTGGCCGAAATTTAGTATATTATTCATCAAGTATAGTCAGCCAGTGTGACCTTTGAGTTAAAATAATAAGGCCGAAATTTAGTATATTATTCATCAAGTATAGTCAGCCAGTGTGACCTTTGAGTTAAAATAATAACATGCAGGTCTATTAAAATAAACTAGTGCTAATGACCATATCTGTTTCAGGAAATGAGAAAGGAAAAGAATATAAGCAATGCTAATCCTACTCATCATGTTGACCATAGGTTAATAAGAACTCTTTCCAAGAACATCGCTAATTGTTTTTAGGTTTCACTTAATGTCTGGTGTTACAGCTAATTCTTGTTCATCGACAAGAATCAAATTGTCCTTTCAACCCCATTTTTTTTCCAAACATTTTAACATGACATATATCTAAAATATTTTCAGTTAAGTAACTATTCAAGCCTTGATTATTATTCTTAACAAAGAATAACTCAAAATTCATACCTTCTGATTCTCGTCATATTGAAAACTTGCACATGCATTGCCTCTAGTAGCCTGGCTGCTCAATTCTGGATGGGAATGAATTGATCCTGTAACAAGATTGGAGGTCATTATTCAGCACCTACTATTCTTTTTCATATTTTTGCCTACGAAAAGCACTAAAATTTCCAGTCTCCATAACTCATAATTGCCTAAAAACAGGAAAAGAAGCCCTAGTTCACCAATTTAATAAAAGATCTCAAATACCCTTTTATCTAGAATAATAGAATTTGTTCCTCAAGCTTTCAGTAGTGTTATTTGGTGGAAACCACTGATTACGGTGCACTTCTTAGCAATTTCAAAATCAAGTTAACATGGAAAAACGTTAAAATACAGACAAGGAAAATGTAATAATGCGTGATATTCCCCATAAAAGTATAGGGTTAATATTTTATACAGAGGTTATTGTTGACAAATATGCATTTGAGTCCAAGTTCATCATCAAGCTTTGCTTTCTATCTTTAGACAGTTTAATTCTGAAAACATTAAACATCAGAATTCTGTAATTATAACAATCAGGATATAGATATTCACGATGATATAATGCGGGCATAGAGAAAAGAAATTTAACCACCTTTCATGATCTCTTCCTCCATGAATTCTTCTTCCGTAGCCTGATATTGTTTGTGAAAGGGCCATGACTGATGAACAAATAGGTGCTGCAAAATAAAAAAAAAAAGGTGAAAGAGGGATAAAAAAAGCATTCATGATCTAACCAGAGCGTGAAGTACACACATAAAATCTCCGATGACCATAAAGTCAAACTAAATTGGAAGTAGAATGCATTGAATAACAATGCCTTAGCACCACATCCATTTACATTGACACAATTCTTTATGGAGACAACCCATCAATAAATCCATTTGCAGACATATTTCTTGGATGTCACCACAAACATAAATATGTCTGCAAATGGATTTACTAACGATTTATGTGGGTTTAGTAAATCCATTTGCAGACATGTTTCTGTGATGTCACAAAAACATTTTTTCTGTTTATGAGATGCACTGGCACGGGACTCTCCCCCCCCAACCCCCAAACTCAACTACATAGTACTTGGGTTTACTAAACAGACAAATGTTGGATGATTCTATTTATTTGATGTCATCAACTCAGATATAAGAAAGAGAACTCATTTGCTGTATCATGGACTTTTTCCAACCTACATGCAAAGGTTCGCCTTTTTCCTTATTTGCAGCAACCATCTCATGTTCCCTAAACAACCAAACCAATCATCTTGTTCCCTATCTTCGTCAACATTCAGTGCTCTCTCTTCACCTAGATAACTAAGTTTTCTTTCCACCCATAACAACGATATAATGCATACCTTAATAAGCTTTTGATCATAGCATTCTCTGATGTCACATGAATGACACGTAAAGTTCTTACTAGATATTTTGGTATAATGAAGATGAGTAATCGATCACATTCTCTATTGCTGAACAAAAAACTTAACAAATAAACAAAACTGTGGTTATAAGAATGTGACATGAGAAAAGATCACCTTTTCATTGAAGAGATGTTCTACGTGTAATTATACCATCAATTCTATATACTGAGTGGTCTCTTTTCACGCATTTTGACATTGGCATTCTTAATCGTCCTCCAGAAAATTCCTTCATTCTTGGGCAGTTGTAAAGAGTCACATCTTCCAGTGATGGTAACTCCAAATCTTTAATCATGTGACAAAAACTCTCAAGTAGTGGCAGCCTCCGAAGTTCTAATACTTTCAGTTGGGGAAACAATGATTCATTAATTTCTGGTTGTCCTATTTCACAATCCTCTGCTATAACTTCTTGCATCATGACACACTTTTCTACTGTCATGTGTTTGAGTTGTACAAGAACTTTGGCAATGGAATGAGAGAATAGTTTCTCAAAGTGTCACATGACATAACCACCAGTACTTCAAGTTCACTGAACCAGCTTGTAGTAGGTTGGTGGCACCAGATGTTAGTCACACTATCCAACTCAGTAATTTCCAACTTCTTTAAGCCACCAAATGCAATCTGCAAACCAGTAACAATTGGGAAAAAATAATATATCCATTGTCAAGAACTAATTCACCATTTGAGCAACTCAAAGTTCTAACATGAAATAACAATACCAAAAACCAATTACAATAAAAGAAACATTAAAACACAGTTAATGGGCATACCTTCTCAGTGAATAGACATTGCATGACACTATCATCATTATCATCATTGCCTCTAAAGATTAGGTCGCTCTCATTAGGACAAAGTGTTCTGAGCTTTCGCAAGCTTTGAATGCAGAACTCTCTCAACTGGGGAAAATCAATCCTCACACTTTTGCAGAAACCAGTGAAGTTAGGAAGGGTATCAAGCTCTATATAATTTAATTTGGCAAACTCGATCTTGTTGCAGCTAATATTGCCATCTTCAGGCCCTTCCCCAGAAAAGATTTCTTCCATTATTTCACAATTCTCTATTTTAATTTCTTCGAGTTGCACCAAACCCTGAGCCGTGGATAATGAGAATAAACTCTTTAATTTGGGACAATGTGATATATGAACAGACCTGAGGTTGGAAACTGAAACACTTTGAGTTGGATTTCTACAGACATGCACCAAAGGAAGGTAACTTAAGTAGTTTCAGATTTCTTAGTTTCCCAAACATGGCTACTGGAAATTGACCATGGAATACCTCGATAAACAGGGGAAGGTCTTGAAGACACAGTGATTCTAGAACAAGAAAGAGACCATTTGTCTGCAGCACCTGATCAGCTCCATTCACAAGGTATTCCATTATGCTACAGTTACGTATCTCCAACTGTTTCAAGAGCTTAAAACCCTCCGGAATCAAATCATCCACTGCATTTTTAGACCCAACTCCAGCTAAACGCAAACTTTCAGTACTCCTCAACATGACACAAAGCCAATCCACTAAAGGAGTAAGACTTGGAAGGTAGAAGTCCATTGCTCCCAAAAATTCCCCATAGTAATCATCAAGGTGTACAGCAGGGAAGCTGAGATGAGAAGATTTCTTGGAATCGACATTTGAGCTCTTCAGGTGTTGATATTACATAAACAGTCGACCTTGACCAGATTTTTGAATTTTGCGCAATAATATTTTGATCTTGTATCTCAATCTGTAAAGCAGTCAAGTTAGGCAAGAGCTCGAGTTCATTAATTGAAGCATTTCCCACTCTTTTTCCTTCTTTCTCTACTTCCCATCCACTGAAGCTGCCCAACATGTAAAGTTCTTTCAAACGATCAAAACTTGATACAAGACCTGGTTCAATATATTGGAGATTGTGACAATTTGTCAAAACTAACAATTCCAGATTGACAAGTTTTTTCATTATCCCAGGCAATACCCGAATATCAGTATTAGAAAGATCTAATATGACCAATGACTCCAATGGCTGAATCCATACCATGGCCTAATCCGGTATACACATCATCAAAGACCCACAGTTTTTTTCACATTTTTATCAGTACCTTTAAGATCTGATGCCGCAAGTTTCAACGGGAGCACACATAAGAGATGAAGTAATTTCGTGGTACTATTGGATTTCATTTGTCCTCGCTTTGGTGGTAATGATACATTCAGACTCATCTTGCGTATTAAGTTGATGTTTGTTTCAATCCCTTCACCAAATAAACTACCCCGAGCATCCGTTTCCTGTAGCAGCTTAGACTCATATGACAAAGCTGGGTTCAGATTGTTTTCTGCAACAGATCCTAGGCAAACCTTGCTACTATCCTTCAAATGTCTCCCAATAACATTAAGGGCAAGTGGCAAGCCTTTGCATTTCTGTGCAACAGATCTTGCTAAAGGATATATATCAGAAGAGTCTATAGAGACGCCAACTATCTCTCTTAAAAGACTCCATGCTTCCTCTTCTGTTAAGCCTTGCACTGCAAAAATCGCATTAGCTCCCATAGCCAAGCAAACATCCTCCAATCTGGAAGTTATCAAGATTTTGCATGAACCCTTGTGCTTGTGCAGCGGAATTCCAACTTTCTCTAAATCTAGTATCTTCCAAACATCATCCAGTATTATCAGAATCCTCTCTTCCACAAGCAATCTACACCGCAATTTATTTACTGTGGCCATAAAATTCCCCACTTCCACTTTAACACCCAAATAATCAGAAATCTCATATGCAATCCTCTCTGGGTCAAAAATTAGGCCAACCCATACCAACACAACAGATTTGAACAGTTTCTCACCTTTCACCTTCTCCCCGATTCGTCCCGCCATTTTGGAAGTATTCTTATACTGTTGAACATTTTGCTGCAAGCCGACACATGGATTCAGGCAGATGAGAAATGGGATTTCCAGAGAGGTTAAGGTATCGGAGGTATTCCAGTTTATCAACAGAATCTGGAAGTTCAGCAATACCAATATTACTCAAACCTAACACCCTTAGAAATTGCAAATGTTGAAAAAGTTCAGGATGGAGTTCTCCTCTGCTAGAAACATTATCACTCATCAGTAAGAAAGTCCTTAGCCTCTCATTCTTTAGAGAGGCCTTTAACTCTATCTGCTGATTGCTGTCATGAAGCAAAGACAAATGACAAGCATTACCAAATAAGGGATAACAATTTGACAAGTTGTACTCTGTGCGGAAGCATATATCTTTGGAGACTACTCGAGCCATGTCATGAATAAGGCCGTGCATTTTGTATATTGTCTTGTTGGAAGGATTCTTATACTGTTGAAAGAAAGATCTCGAGTATAGATCATGGAAGTAGTCGGCACCCAATCTTCCAATCTCCTTGCACCTACCGGTTGAACGAATCCCTCTGCCATCCATAAGAATACAAGCTCTTCCACCTCAAACTCATGATTTTGAGGGAATATAGAACAATAAGCGAAACATTGTCGCAAATGTGCACGAAGGTGTACATAGCTCAGCATCAAAACTGGGAACACATTTTCGGTTTGCGGCATGTCCCACAACTTACTCTCTGATATGGAATGCCATTCCTCCTCAGTGGATTTACAATGCAAAACACATCCAAGTGTCACGTTAACCAGAAGCAAGCCTTTGCATTTCTTTGCTATTTGTCTACTGATCGGTTCCAAATTCTGATTCGTCTGCATACTAACGAGCGTTCTTTGTTCAATCAACTTCCAGCAATCATCATCACATAAATTGTCCAATTTGTATGGTTTAGAACAACTCACTATCGACGAAACTTTATTACTCCTCGTGGTCACGATAATCTTGCTCCCTTTAGAGCTAAATCTAAAAAGTGAAGAGAGAACATCCCAATCAACATGGCTCTCACTCTAGTAATCATCTAAGACCACCAAAAATTTTCTTGAGGACAATACATCACGAAGCATACCTTGAAGGGAGATCAAATCCGACAGATTGCAAGCACAAAGAGTAGTAGATTCAACTACAGAGTTGGCAATTCTAACCATATCAAAGTCCATAGATATAGAAATCCATATTCGCCTCCCAAAAACACCGCGAATCCTTTCATCATCACAAAAGAGTCGGGCAAGAGTCGTCTTGCCAATTCCACCCATCCCCACTATAGGCATTACAGAGAAATCACCGCCCTCACTAAGCCAGTCAACAAAATGCTCTCTATCACGCTCCCTCCCAACCACAGTTTATCATCTACAAATAACACTGTCGAACACAAACTATTGAATCTTGGAGGAGCAAATTTATAAGGATCAAGTTTCCATTTTTCAATCATGACTAGACCTTCCATTTCTTTTACAAGATCCTCAAGCTTCTCATGCATTTTGCATATCTTATTTGGAAGTTTCAATTCATTAAAGGAAGAAAGAACCATGAACAAAACCTGATTTTCTTGACGGGTATTAACCGAGCAATCGCTGGAGAGATGTAGGGAGACGTGGTCTAAAAGAGCATCAGCATCATAAGCTAGCTTCCTCATATCTTCGAACCAAATCTGCTGCGCCTTACTTCCATCGAACAGCCTTAAAGAACTGCCCTCCATATGCTCCGCCAGTTCTTGTATTTTCAAATATGTCTGCACCTTGCGTAGCTCATCCTCAACGCCGCATATTACGCCTATTTCTCTCCAGGCAACGAACCCAAAACTCACCATCTCTCTAATGCAAATTGCGGGAAAGCTCATCCAAACCCAGTTTTGAAGCCTGACACGAAAGAGGAGTCACCCATTCTTGATGTGTTTGGAAACAAAGTCGTTGTCCAGCTATTGCTCGATTAATGCCCGTCAAGAAAATCAGGTTTTCTCCATGGTTCTTTCTTCCTTTATTGAATTGAAACTTCCAAATAAGATATGCAAAATGCAGGAGAAGCTTGAGGATCTTGTAAAAGAAATGGAAGGTCTAGTCATGATTGAAAAATGGAAACTTGATCCTTATAAATTTGCTCCTCCAAGATTCAATAGTTTGTGTTCGACAGTGTTATTTGTAGATGATAAACTGTGGTTGGGAGGGAGCGTGATAGAGAGCATATTGTTGACTCGCTTAGTGAGGGGGGTGATTTCTCTGTAATGCCTACAGTGGGGATGGGTGGAATTGGCAAGACGACTCTTGGCCGACTCGTTTATGATGATGAAAGGGTCCGCGGTGTTTTCCGGAGGCGGATATGGATTTCTATATTATGGACTTTGAATGGTTAGAATTGCCAAGTCTGTAGTTGAATCTGCTACTCTTTGTGCTTGCAATCTGTCGGATTTGATCTCCCTTCAAGCCATGCTTCGTGATGTATTGTCCTCAAAAAAAAATTTGGTGGTCTAAGATGATTACTGGAGTGAGAGCCATGCTGATTGGGATGTTCTCTCTTCACTTTTTAGATTTAGCTCTAAAGGGAGAAAGATTATCGTAACCACGAGGAGTACTAAAGTTTCGTCGATAGTGAGCTATTCTAAACCATACGAATTGGACAATTTGTCTGATGATGATTGCTGGAGGTTGATTAAACAAAGAACCATCGCTAGTATGCAGACAAATCAGAATTTAAAACCGATCAGCAGACAAATAGAAAAGAAATGCAAAGGCTTGCCTCTGATTGCCGAGACACTTGGATGTGCTTTGCGTTGTAAGTCCACTGAGGAGGAATGGAATTCCATATTAGAGAGTGAATTGTGGGACATGCCGCAAACCGAAAATGTGTTCCCAGTTTTGATGCTGAGCTATGTACACCTTCCTGCACATTTGCGACAATGTTTCGCTTACTGTTCCATATTCCTTCAAAATCATGAGTTTGAGGTGGAGGAGCTCGTACTCTTATGGATGGCAGAGGGATTCAATCCACCGGTAGGTGCAAGGAGATTGGAAGATTTGGGTGCCGACTACTTCCATGATCTATACTCGAGATCCTTCTTTCAACAGTATAAGAATACTTCCAACAAGACAATATACAAAATGCACGGCCTTATTCATGACATGGCTCGAGTAGCCTCCAAAGATATATGCTTCCGCACAGAGTACAACTCGTCAAATTGTTATCCCTTATTTGGTAATGCTTGTCATTTGTCTTTGCTTCATGACAATAGTCAGCAGATAGAGCTAAAAGCCTCTCTGAAGAATGAGAGGCTAAGGACTTTCTTACTGATGAGTAATAATGTTTCTAGCAGTGGAGAACTCCATCTTGAACTTTTTCAACATTTGCAATTTCTAAGGGTGTTGGGTTTGAGTAGTATCGGTATTGCTGAACTACCAGATTCTGTTGATAAACTGGAATACCTCCGATACCTTAACCTCTCTAGAAATCCCATTTCTCATCTGCCTGAATCCATGTGCCGGCTTGCAGCCTTACAGACGCTAAAACTTACGAATTGCTCTCAACTTCGTGATTTGCCAAAGGATATGAAGAACCTGGCTAACTTACGGCATCTCCATTTTGATGTAAAGGGCCAACTTCAGTCCATGCCACTGCAACTCGGAAGGTTAACTAATCTCCAAACTCTTTCTGCATATATTGTAGGTAGAAAAGAGGGAAACGGCATTGGGGAACTCAAGACTATGAATGGCGTGTGGGGATCACTTGGCATAATGAATATTGAGCACGTCTTAGATTCAAAAGATGCCGTGTAAGCCAAGTTAGGCATGAAGACATGTTTGGATAAACTTGAACTTCAATGGAGAAAATTGAGGAGGGGACTAGATTCACAACTTCTTGACCGTAGAAGGAACGAACAAGCTGAAGTCTTAGCAAATCTTCAACCTCCTGAAAATGTAAAAGAACTGGTCATTCAAAACTATTGTGGCATTATTTATCCAGATTGGTTGAGCCAACCGTGGCGTAAATTTACAAGTATCTACTTGCAAGGGCTGAAATATTGCAACAACCTTCCGTCTCTCGGGCAACTTCCCTTCCTCAAATACTTTGCAATCTCAGACTTGCCGTCTTTGAAGTATGTTGATCAAAACTTTTATGGTACATGCAATGCTGCAACGTTCCCTTTGCTAGAGTCGTTTCAACTTCATAATATGTCAGCCTTGTTGCATTGGAGAAATGTGAGCAACGATTCCATGCCTTGCCTAAACACTTTTACAATTCATGGTTGTCTGAATCTGATAAGTTTGCCACATAAACTCCTATCCCTTTTGCCATATTCAAGCATCAGTGACTGTGGAAGCTTTCAGGCCGTACCATGATCAGCTATTTCTTGTTATGTCTATAATCATTTTGGGTCCCAGAAAGCTTCTGATGAAGCTGGCATTGAAACAACATCAAGGAATTTGGCAGCTTGAATGATGATTCTCTTGGAGACATGAAAAATTGAAGCTTTTGTCCGAATATCGTGAGATCTCCAAAAGCTTGTGCTCGGGTAAAATTGGAAATCTATATTATTATAAAAGAAAATTCTATTGTCGTACCAATTTTTGAATGCACAAATTTACCCTTAATTCATTTCTTCTCTTAAAATAAAATTGGGTTAAAATTGTAATTTACCCCTTAATTTTGTTTTTCTTTCAATCCACTACTCCATATTTCTCTCACCAATATATGTATTAAAATTGATCAAAATATTTAATATAAACACATTGATTGATGTATATTAATATTTTGGGTAAATTATATTGACAGTCCTTGAGGTTAGGTCAATTTACACAAACACTCCCTATCTTTTACAAAATTATAGCTACACCCCCTGAGGGGTGTTAGTATAATAGTGTAATATTTTTCAAAGGATGTTTGTATGAATTTTGCATTTGAATAAATAGTATAGTTATAATTACTGCTATAACCTCTGGAGATGTAACTGTAATTTTGCAAAAACAAAAAAAAAAACGAGAGTGTTTGCATATTTTGACTTAATCTTAAGGGATGTCAATGTTATTTACCTTAATATTTTATCGTATCTTTTTTTTATTTATTCACGTATCACGTATGTGTGGACGGCTAGTTTATGTAAATATTTTGCTAACATCAGCATTTTTTGTCCAGATGAATTTTCTAAAAGGGTGTAAGTGTAGTTTTAAATTTATGGGGGAATGTACTTTCGCACTTTGATAGGGGATATAAGTGTAAGTAACCCTATTATATATGCATTTCCTGAAAACAAACTAAATTGTGCATCCGTATACCTGTGGAAGGTGTAAATATAGAAAATACTATTTAGACAAATATATATAGAGAGAGGATAAATTATATCGAGCTTCCTTAAAATTTAGCCTCGTTTTTGAAAAAATTATCAAAATCTCCTGATATTGATGAAGTTATGTTATGGCCTGGCAATTGTCGAGCTCGAGCTCAACTCTGTAACTTTGAGCTCGAGCTCGAACTAAATAGGAACAGGAACAGAACTCATTTGACAGAACTCATTCCATTTATTTGACACAAAGCAAGGAAAATCTATGAATTAGCAACCACCAATTGAAGAACAGAGACATAATATATTTCCACTGTAGTACTTGCCAAAACAATTGAAAACAATATCCACCAATAGGCACAAATATGTCATCTGATGCAACTACGATGCGAGCAATTGATCAACAGAAAGAAGAATTACCTGGAAGCCGCACTCGTTGCTGTCCCCGTTGCCGACTTGCCTTTCTTGTTGCCGTGAATTTGGCTAGGGTTCTAAAAGATGGGTTTGGGAAAAAAATAAGAGAGGGGAAAGAATGGAGGTAGAAAGAGAAAGAGGGAGAGAAAGAAAGAAAAAGGGAGAAGAAACGATGAAAAGAAATAGAAAGAGGGGTTTTTGACTTTTGGTATTCTTATTATAATTATAATAATAATAATTATTATTATTATTATTATATTATTATATTATTATTATTATATTATTATTATTATTATTATTATTATTATTATTATTATTTTAAATTATGAGATCGAATCATAAATTTTTTATATAGATATAGTTGAAATTAATATATGTTTATAATCTGCAAAATTTATATATTTATAAATGTTAATATAACATTGATGTAACTATCATATTATATTGTTGAACAACATGGGTTAATCGGGCCATCAAAATTTAGATCAGACCGTTAGATATAATAAAACTTACAAAAAAATATATTTTGTAAAATTTTAGACTTATTGGATAATACGGATGTCGAGATATCGTATTCGAAATAAAAGTAATCATTCAAGACGGTGTATCGTTGAATCAGGCCATGTGATTTTAAATCATACCGTCCGATATGATCTAATGGACGCAGTCTTGTATATATTTAAATTTCGTATGAATAAGGTGTTCGGATTTTAAGATATCGTAATTATTGATTAAACTTTTTTATTTTATTATATATAATAAAATAATAATTACAATTGTTCAACCATCATCATCATTATTATTATTATTATTGTTGTTGTTGTTGTTGTTGTTTTTATTATTATGATGATGATTTTTCGATTAATTAATAGGAATTACTAAATTTTGACATAATTTATAAATAATAAAAATCATAAATGAATTATTGTCAATTTAAAAAATGTTAACATAATACAAATATATATTAAAATATAACATGAAGTTATATATATCATATTAAATAGTAATTTTAATTATAAAAATATTATAATTTACTAAATTGTTGATTAAATTTATTTTTGTAAAGATTAAATGTATAAATAAAAGTACCATAATTTGTTATTATCCAAAATAAATTGTATGATATTGATTAATAATTATAGTATATAGTCAATTTAGATTATAAACTGATCAAATATTAAATATAAAATTAAATATATAAAAAAATCAAAAATAAAAAAATATATATAAAAAAAAATCACCAACTCGCAAGCTGGTGAACAATTAAATTTGAGCTCGAGTCTAGCTCAAAACGAGCGCGAGCCGGCTCAACTCATCTGTCACCCCTAGTTATGCAATCTTAGAAGAAGGTCTACAATTGTTAACTTTAACTGTTGTATTTTCTTTGTTTTTTAAATAAAAATATATATAAAAAAAACCAGAAGGGGTGAATGAAAATTATAAAAAAAAAAATTGTCCACTTTGTTTATAAAAAATCAAATTAAAAAAATAAAAATTACAATTTATAATCCATAAGAATATTTTAATTAGTTTAACACAAAAAATGAATGAGCTAATTTATAGAAATGATCTTTAAAATTAAGAACGAATTGATAATTTTTAAAATAATAAAAGATATTTATAATTGTAACAAATTTAACAGGAGACGCGATTAAGAGACTGATGTGTTTTCCATAGACTCCCTTGACAATTCTTTTGGGCTACTTTCAAGGCCTCGAATTGTTCAACATTATTGGGCTATAATTGCCTGGTGTTCATGGACCAACCTGGACTATGTTTTGGGCCAGCCCAGATTGAATACTGGGCTTTAGCTGTACACGACTGATGGGCTTATACTTGAATACCTTGGGCCTAATAGATTGGACCTTTTTGGGGCTTAGATTTTTAATTAATTTTGAGACCCCAATTATTTACATAATTACATTTGGGCACGCATATATATTCTGCACTTTGATTAATTTGATATATCAAAATATCAAATAAAATATTGATTTTATTAATAATAGTTATATATTTTCTTGGGATTTGGTATAATTACGGACATCTCCTTGTTTTTTGAAAAATTACAAATACTCCCTGATGTTTAATGAAATTATGTAATCATTGGATAGAGGTATGAAATTATCAACTATGTCCTTACTGTAAATTAAAAGCTTATAAAAAAAATCGAATGGGATGGATGAAAAAATTATAAAAGGTTTATCCACTTAATTCATAAAAAAAATTAAAAAAATAAATAAAATTATAATTTTTAATCCATAAGGATATTTTGATCAGTTCACCATAAAAAAATGGATGACAACTCAATGGGAATTGGGTTAATGTTCGACAGTTGTAAAAATTAGGAGGGTATTAATAATTTTTTAAATAATAATGGGGTATTTGTATTTATGCCAAACCTCCAAAGAGGTGATTGTAATTTGCCCTGAAACTTATTGAGAATATGTTGGATTTTGTTTAAGAATTAAAAATTGTTGTTAGGTTCCTATCAAGTTCGATTCATTCCTATTGAATTAATTATTGTTGCACTGATGAAGGGCTTAGATTATGTTGTGTGCTGCACTGTCTTTTTGAATTTGGACTTCTTTTTCAGTGTTTTGTTCGTTGCAGCCATTTCGCTAATGACCGCAACATTATATCTTTGAAGGGTAAATTACAATCTACTTATCCATGTTATGAAAAAATAAGCAAATAGCTCCCTTATTAAAAATAAAATAGTAATTTATCCTCATGTATTTTTCAAAATTTATCTACCCCTATATTTTAAAATATGAATTAATTTACCTCTCTACCTAATGAGGTAAATTGCTTCATTTTTTAAAGCACATAGGGGTAAATTTGTATTTATTTTTCATAAGGGAGTAATTTGTTCATTTACAATATCACAGGATGATAGATTGTTGTTCATCCTATATTTGAACCTAGACTCCTTTATATATTCTATACATTATTTCATTGCAGCTGGACATCTTTATGGACTTTGTTCGTTGGAGCCATTTAATCATTTATCTAATCATTCATACATTTTGAAAGGTTTAATCCCAAAAAATTGCCCTTTGCTTAGGAAAATTGTTAAGCTATTCCTAGTTATTTGGAGGACCAAAAATATAAAATTATTCAATTCTAATAATGAATTTTCTTTTTAGATTTTAATTTTCTTCCGAGTTAAGTTTGGTCAAATCAATCAACGAAAGAGTAATTATGATATAATTGGTCATTTTTTTTTCTAAATTATACACTTAATATATAATTAATTTAAAGCTGATTTGATGAAAAATGAGAAAAATACAATTTACCCCACTGTGATATTGTAATTGAGTAAATTATCTCTTATAAAAAAATTAAATTAGTAATTTACCCCCCTATATTTTCTAAGAAGCAATTTACCCTCTGTAACAGAGAAGTAAATTATTTTAAAAAAATCAGGAGGGCAAATTGTTATTTTTTTTATATGGGGTAACTTGTTTATTTGTGATATTGTAGGGGGTAAATTGAATTAAATCCGTGAAAAATTATTTTTTCAATTAAATTTGACTGAATCAAATCGATTAAAAAACAAATATATCTATATTATTGATTATCTTTTTAAATTATACATTTAACTAATTTATTTTTGACTGAATCAAGTCGGAACAAAAATTTGCACAGGATCTTATTTAGATATTGGCCGGAATCCAATATGGTTTGGGACGCAAAAAATTGTAGCCTGAAAATCTGTGGGAAAACCAAATATAGAAACTACAACGTCAACAATCAGTGAAGAATCTGCTGAGCCGCAACTCCATTTTCCAAGAATATTTACCGTAATTCCTTCACTATTTTTGCTCCGATGAACCACCGGAAAATTCATATCTTTCGTTTATGTTGGGCAGAGAAATTACTGTAGCATAGGAGTGGAGGTTGCACTAAGATTCTTCATCTCTGCAACTGCACCTACGCAATCAGGCCTCAATTCCCCATAGGCTTTGTTGAGATTTTATCTTTCTCTCATTTGGGGGCAAACGCCTGCTTCCCCGTATATTTTCGCCACCTCATGATGGCCACTTTTCGAGATTCTGTTATGCAGGTTATGTTCTGAGAATTCTTTGAATTTTATTGAAAAGTTGTATACATAGGAATAAATCCAGAAGTTGTGTACTTTTTTCATTTCTGGAAAGCAAGATTGAGCTCTTTGAGCACTCAATTGAGAAATTTATTTTTTCATTGAATTTCTTTCTGGTATGCAGAAACGTGGTGGTGGCTTTGGAAATCTTGTAAGGAGAAAACACGTTGACTCTGAGCATGCAAACTCATCTTCTTCCTCTAGTAGTGGCCAGCATCAGTTGGCCAAAGCTCTGACTGTACCTCATCTCATTGCCGTAGGTAAACATTTTCTAATATGCTGTTTGGTTCTTTTTATATGTAATTTGAGTTTGTATGCTGCTTTTTCATTTCTTATGTTTCTCTTTGTTTGGCAATTGGTTTTATATTTGAAGGTGTTCTGCTTGGCTTTGGTTTAATTTTATTCAACTGTGCCTCATAGTGTGATAATTTAATTATTTTGCTTGTGGAAATTAAATTCTCATTTTTGTGTTTGAACTTTAATCCTTTTAAAATTCTCATGTTTATGGGCTTCAGTGAAGTTAACTTGGATTTTGTTTATATAGCTTTATACTACTAATATTGTAAGTCTTAAATTGTATGGACAAAAGAAGAGAGAAACAAGAAGATACGAGTTACGTGGTTCAACAACTTGGCCTATGTCATGCATGAGGCAATTGCCGAAAGGGCTAGATCATGTTTTATTCTCTTATTTTGAAACTAGAATTGTCACATACATATAGGTGAGGTTTACTGTTTGTGTAAGTGGAGAATATCACCCCATATCTAATCACAATCTACTCATGATCATACTCAATCCATGTTTGTGGTTTTGATCTTAATTAAATACTTGATTTCCAAATATGCATGGATAGATGATTGACTATTATTACCTATATCAATCGTTTCATGGACTTTGTTTGATCTTCTAGGAGTTGGTTCAACAATTGGTTCTGGGGTCTATATTCTTGTTGGTACAGTTGCTAGAGAGCATTCAGGGCCAGCTCTTACACTTTCCTTTCTGATAGCTGGAATAGCAGCTGCTCTCTCTGCTTTCTGCTATGCAGAGCTAGCAAGTCGTTTCCCTTCCGCTGGAAGTGCCTATCATTATTCTTACATATTCATTGGAGAAGCGTAATATTTCTGTTTTCAATTTTTTTGCATTGTTTAAATAGTTTTTCTGTTTTCTCATACCTTCGATATAAATTCTGGATTAATTTTCTGTGCATATATTTTCATCTGTTAGGCCTTTGGAATTGTGAAGTTCTTTGTCTTACTTCTCTTATCTATCTGATTTTATGAAGTGACTTCCTTGTAAAGAAACCAACCCTTTGTTTCACACATTCTCCTCTCACATCTCCCATGGATAGTGGAAGGAAATATTTGACTAGTTCATAAGTTAAGTGGTGAGGAATTTGTCTAGCAATTTGGGTCAACCATTTTGGAAAAGTGAGGACTAAAGGGACGTAGTTGTTAGTGCGACCCATTTTGCCAAAGTGTCATTTGCGGGTTCTCACCTTGTGTGTCCAGGGAATGATAACTACAGTCCTTTGCTCAATGTGAAAGATGCATTTTTGTATTTAAATTTAATATTTTTTTTTGGGCAGTGTTGCTTGGTTGATTGGGTGGGCATTGATGTTGGAATATACTATAGGAAGTTCTGCAGTTGCTCGCGGCTTGTCACCCAATCTGGTGCCCTACATACTCTTGATGTTTCGTCTTTTTATTAAGTCTTGTCTCACAGTTTTCAGATTCTTCCAGTATTTCTTAACGTGTATAACAAGCAATACATTTAATGCTCTACAAACAACATTGGCTTTAATATGAAATGATCATTTAAGGTTTTATTTTTCATTCTGCTAATCAGTCTTCATGCTTCTAACTGAACATTTCTTGCCATTAATCGATGATGGATACTTGGTGGTAACTAAGTTTTTGTTTTATTTATTTATTTCTTCATCAGGCCTTGCTTTTCGGAGGTCCAAATAGTCTCCCTTCTTTTATAGCTCGGCAGGCCATCCCTGGATTTGGCGTTGTGGTTGATCCATGTGCAGCTATCTTAGTTATTGTGGTCACGGGTCTTTTATGTGTGGGAATTAAGGAGGTTTCTTTCTAATAATATTTTTCTGCTCCTGAAATTTACATGATTAACCTTTGCAAACTCAAAAAATATGATTGCTGCAGAGCACTCTTATCCAAGGAATTGTTACTTCTGCCAATATATGTGCGCTGATCTTTATCTGTGTCGCTGGCGGATATTTGGGCCTCAAGACTGGATGGCGTGGTTATGAACTTCCTTCTGGGTAATTATTGTTCATCTTGGTAAAATTGTCTGCTTTGTTAAAAAATTATTTTCCTGTCCTAGGACTATGAATTTGCTAATGGAACTTCCATATTGTTAGATATTTTCCCTTTGGGATTGAAGGAATGCTTGCTGGCGCTTCGACTGTTTTTTTTGCATATACAGGGTTTGATTCCGTTACTAGTACAGCAGAAGAGGTTTGCTAGTGTCTCTGAGAGCTTTTCTGTTTTCTATAATAGTTGTGGAATAGAGCCTGCTAATGACTTTTTTCTCCATGTGCAGGTGAAAAACCCTCAAAGAGATCTACCTATCGGTATTGGTTTTGCACTTTCTATATGCTGCACCCTGTACATGTTGGTTTCCATGGTTGTTGTTGGTTTAGTACCCTATTACACAATGGATCCTGACACTCCCATCTCCTCTGCCTTTGCTAGTTGCGGAATTGAATGGGCGGCGTAAGTTAAAAATTTTGCTCTTGGGATATTTGGTTGAGTCTCTTGTGAGCTTTGTGCATTTTATTGCTCTAGCTCCTTTCTCCATCATTGTCTTTACTTTAATGCAGGTATGTAGTAACTATTGGATCTTGTACTGCTCTGTGCTCATCGTTCATGGGGTCTATCCTGCCCCAGGTAACTGATATTCATCCCTGCAACACCAATTAATTCGAGCTGTATATTTTAGCTAATAAGTGACTTCTATAACCATCGAGAGTTTGTGTGATTTTATTGTTTAGCATCCCTAAGTCTGAAGAACTGATAACTTCGATCTTTTAAAGTTTCCAGTCTATATGGTCATTTTTGGTAGATGTGGTATCCAATCTTCACTGTAGATAGGACAGGAATATAGTTTACATGGTCCTTCGACAAGATTATGCTTTTCTTTGATGTGTCCGTGTGTTTGTAGTAATTATCAAACTGTTGTATGCAGGAATCTTCACGACCTCAAAGTTTCACTTTGCTCCCTCCAATTAAGAAAATATTATTTACTTCTCCAATTTTGCTTGTTTTTAAAATATTTGAGGAAAACACTGAAGTTAAAATATTAAACTTTAATATTTTTGTTTTAGTTACTACATTAGGCAATTTATTCATACCAGATTGAATTTTATACTTAAAATTACTATATAAGAAACATAACTTTATTTATGAGGTTGGTCTAACTAGGAGTTGTAAATGAGTCTTCTCAAAATTTTTATCAAGTTTGTATTCGACCTTGGTTGAGAAACTTCAAGTATGAGCTTAGTTCATTCTACAGTTGAGCCTATTCTAGTTTGAGCTTGAACTTAAGGCCTACTATAAAAAGAGTAATTATTGTACATCAGTATGGTATCTTTCTAATCATTTTAAAATAATTATTGTATTATTGATTATATTTAATATTTTTCTTGTTATTATCTTAACTTTTATACAATCAGATTTATTAGATTTCAGATTTGTTAAATTTAAATATAATCTTTAATTGTTATTATGTTTATTATATTATAGGATTACGCAATAAGGTAAATATACTATTATCATTATTATTATTAAAACTAATGCATAATTATTATTACTGCCACTATTATTACCAATAAAATTATAGTAGCACTGAAAAGTGTAAGTAAATTGAAATAAGTTCATTTCCAGATGGAGATCATTTGGATGAGCTTGGATCGAGTTAGAGCTCGAATTCAACAAGTTAAAGCTAGCTTGAGATCTCGAGCTTTAGCAAGCCAGCTCAAGTTTCTTTACATCTGTATGTCTGCCTGAAACCATCTTTTGGAAATGAAGCACATTGAAAGGAATAGCGTCAAATTTTGAGAATGAGTATGTAGGACGTGCATTTGCGACTGCTTTGGCCTTATGACATTGGAATAGACATCTTAAACTCTGCAAAGATTGTTTATTTTGTGAACAAGCAGCCTGATTTGATCTCTTCGATCTCCTTTCTTTAATGGTACCTTTTCTCCTTAAATACGAGATTATTTTGGGAGTTCCTTGGAGAGAACTATCTCCCTCATCTGTGAACGCTCTGCTGCCTATCCAATCGTGTGGGCTTTGGGTGAAATTATCCTTATTTAAAGTTCTGATAAGATTTTCTAGAAAGTGCTAATTATATAAGGGTCAATTACAATAGGCGCCTATAAAAATAATGAAAGGCAAATGGAACTCCCCTGAAAGGGAATGGGATCCTATGAACGTTTAAAAAGAGTGCGGTGTGACTGCCAGATGCGGGAGGTAGTAAGCTTCCTTTTTAAAAGTTCAAGGGTAGCATTGCTATTGTTTTTTGTTTAGAAAGGTTTTATACTTATTTTCACATTAGGGTAAGATGCAATTAACCCAATTATTCAATCACTATTTATGATGATTGAGAATAAGTTAATTTATTACTGAAAAGATATTCTATTTTGTAACTTAAATAGAAAATTCAGTTTTTTAATGGTGTATTTCAAAGTAGTTGCTTCTTTCAAATAAAAATTTTAAAACTTCAAAATTTTCTGAAACATTATTAAATGAGAGCTCTAGGCTTTCAGTTGAAAGAGGCAAGGGGCTAGAGTGACTCCACCCGTGTGGTTGGGGATTGCAACCAATATTCACCCGTAAACTTGGCAAATCACATAAATCATCCAATCTTTTTGAAGACTTTTCTTCTATTGGGACCAATCCTATGACAGGCTTTTCTTTTTCACATCAAGTCACTGACAATGATGTTCAATCTATGCCTTTCTGGTCAAGTTCTTTTAGGTAAGAGTACTATGGTTGGTGTCATTATCTAAACAACGATTTCTTGGGCCAAGTGATATATCTGGGATTTGTTCACACACCATGTAATCTATAGTCTCTCAGGCTAGTGAAAATTTCTTAAGAATATTGATCTCTACTTTCTCAACTAAATTTTCCTTTTTGCTTGTATCTATATAACAGTCACGAATATTAATGGCAATGGCTAGAGACGGCTTGCTGCCATCATTTTTTTCAGATGTCAGTAAAAGCACTCAAGTTCCTGTAAAGAGCACAATTGTGACTGGACTGATTGCCGGAATCTTGGCATTCATCATGGATGTGGAACAGTTGTCTGGAATGGTATGCCGCTGTTCGTTTTTCTTTCTTATATTGTGGCGGAGAAAGATTCATATTCAGTTTTGAACTTTTAGGAAGTGAACCTTTCAAAATTGGTTAGTGTTATTAATGGGAAGTTCTTTTTCATGGCCTTGATAGCTAAATTCTACCTGCAGGTCAGTTTGGGCACACTTCTTGCATATACAATGGTGGCAATTTCTGTGCTGATACTAAGATATGTCCCACCGCATGAGGTTCCACTTCCACCATCTTTTCAGAAAGCGATAGTTTCAGTTTCTTTGCGGCATATGATCGAATGTAGTTCCAGTGATGTCTTTGTGGAGAACTTAGAAGTATATGATACAAACCCGGAGAATACTCCACTTTTAGTCAAGAAAGTAGCACTTGTTGGATATTCTCCTACAGAGAAAGTGGTGCGGAAGTGCAATTGTAAGCTTATTCGTTTCTAGAATATTCATTCCAGTAACTTTTAAAGTAGTGATTTGACATTTACTAGTACCTGCAATTTTTAATAGCTTTTTTGCAGCATAATTAGTGTCCCCCTCGGTCTAAGCATCATGTCATCACATTTTCTTTATCATTTGTTCAAGAAGTGGGAAAATGTTTGGTAGATGTTAAATGATAAGCAAATATATGTCTCTGCAAAAACTATCCTGTATCATGTGAAATTATGGGAAACTATGCTATGAAGAATTATGCTACTGTATTGGTGATAAGGAGCATGTCATATGAAATTATGAAGAATTATGCGACTTGTGTCATGTCCGAATATATTCAATACACTGTTATTATCTACCTTTTTTGATGCTTTTTTCTGTTAATTTGTTGCAGTTCTTGTAAACAAAGGGAATCAACGGAAGATTGCTGGCTGGGCAATCACAGTAATATGTATTGGTGTGCTTATCCTAACTTCTGCTACTTCAATTTTCAGCGTCCATCGGTATGTGGATTTTCTTACAATGATCACTGTCTTGGACTATATCATGTCTGGTATTCAAGATTCCAAGTGCAGGCATAGGTTTAGCTAGTTATAAGTTGACTGTCTTTTAGTTTTAGGGATAACTACACTGGCATGCTATGTTTTCGTATAGTAATCCTTTGACTTTATAAAATATAAGTGAACCCTAACCCAAACCTCAAAGTTGTCTATTACTGATGAACAATTTTCTGAATCGTATATCTTTAACATATGCCAGGACTCTTCGATATATGCTCTGTGGAATCGGTGGCATTCTCCTTTTATCCGGTCTGATATTGCTCACTTTTGTAGAACAAGATGATGCAAGGCACTATTTTGGGCATGCAGGAGGTATGTTAACTTGGCTATGAATATATTATGGTTTTTATATTTGATGTATCATGCGACACGATTGGTATCTTATTGCGCGAGGTATTGTTCGCTTTAGCTCCATGAGCTTCACTTTTTGTCTCCCTAGAGAAAGGAGCCCTTGAGACTTATAAGCCGTACAAGCTCCTTCGGAGAAACCACATCTATGTGTGATGCGTGCCTGCATCAACAATTCATCTAACTCTTTCAATTTTGCTGACCGCAAATACTGTTGCATGATAAAAGTTGGTAAAATTCCTGTAGAAAATTTGGTGTATTCTTATATCAGCTTTTGTTTCTCCTTCCAGGTTTCATTTGTCCATTTGTTCCACTGCTACCTGTTGCCTCCATTCTCATTAATGTTTACTTATTAGTTAACCTCAGGTGAGTAATAGTGAATTCCACAACTGTTTGATTGATTATGAAAGCCATAGTTTCCACAATCCATTGACTCAACAAGACCTTGTTTTGAGAATCGTTCTTGATTTTATTGAAAGGAACATATACTCTGTAGGGATAACTTCGTTGACATATCTTGATTGTGGATGTTACAGAAATATGCCGTTGATTGTTGAAAAACAAACCCAACACTCCTTATAATTATGTTTTATATTACAAATTGCTCTTGTAGGTCTTCTGAAGAGGAAATGTTTATGTAAAACAAAACTATAGGGTGTGTCGGTAAAATTTTTTTTTTTTTCTGTAGTATATCTAAACTTTATATTCACATCATCAAACTGAACATGATGCTGAGTTTTCATTGATTCAGATCTTCCAAAGTAAAACTTTCATTCTTTACGCTTCCATTTCATCGACTGAATAAATATTTCTCTTTTTATGAACAATTATATCTTCGATGATACCAACTTGTGAGAGGATATCGCTGCTAGTCTAACGGCATGCATGTAAATACACAGTGCTGCTACCTGGGCCCGAGTGTCAATATGGCTGGGACTAGCACTACTGGCTTACGTTTTCTATGGCCGCATGCACAGCCCGTTGCAGCACGCCGTTTATGTGCCTGCTGCTCATGTTGACGAAATCTACAGAACGTCCTCCAACTCTCTGTCATAATTTGTACACTCCCATTGAAGCTGAAGGGACGGCTGATTCTTGGCGTCGATCCACAGTGCAGCTGGCGTTTCTCTTTACAACTGGTCTATGCGATTGCAGCTTGTTGTGCATTCCTGATCTTCGAAGCGCTGCCTCTGTCCATGTTATTAGACATTTAATGTAACCTCTTTTTGTAGCATAGTGCAAAGCATAATCAATCTTTGCATCATTTCCTACAGATGCCCAGAGATTGGTGCTTGTATGAACTTTGTAAGTAGCCTGCAACTCTGATTCAACTCACACCTTTCGTGAATATGGTTAATTTATTTGATGCTGTAGTTGTAGCATATTTTTGGAAAACTTTTATATAGTCCGAGGGATGAGAACAACAAACAATGACAATTATACTGATACGATAGGATTTAGGGTATTTCCACACGGATTCTCTGATTTGCTATAATTACAATTACGCTGTCATTATTTGAAAAATTATAAATATCTCATGATATTAACAATTGTCAACAAATGCCCCTCTTTTGGAAGTCTATTGTATGGGATATTTATTAAATAATAGTTAATTTTAGAGGTATTTGTAGTTTTTCAAATTTTTGGGGAGTCGGTATTTAATTTATCCAAAGATGTATAATGTTTAGTGTTTTTACTTTTTATACTTGATAAATTTGAGAATTTTCCTTCATTTCTTCAGTAGCATATTCTCCATAGATTTTTTTTAAAGAAAATAAAAGATAAGAAATTGTTTAGTTATATATATATATATATAATATCTTTTTTTAAAAAAATTATTTTTCAAATCCATTAGTCTGTGAGTATTAGTTTCAACTATCTTCATTATGAATAAGTTGATGAACGAACCTATAAGAGTGATGTCATTTTTCATGTAAAACTTTTTATGTTTGTAATTTTGTTTTATGCTATATATGTGATGCGTTAGAAAAAAAGTGTACGGGTCCAATTAATATAGATTATTATTCAAAACTCGGGTCAGTACAAATGCAAATCCTGAAGAAGGATCTATAAAAAATGGGTTAGCACTCCAACGCCCAAGTTAGTATTGAATTCAAAATAACAAAAGCGAAAAGTAAGTGAATTCAATTATCAATTGAGATATTGTGAATAAATTTGGTGAAAAGTGTAAAAACATGTGACAATATTCTTTAGATAGAGCTTAAGAGGTAGTTTAGAGTGTAAGAGAGGTATTTAGAGAGTAAGAGGAGCCTGATAGGAGTGTCTCTGTGTGGATGAGTAAACCTATATTTACAGAGGGAGTGCCCTGTCTACTATGGGTATATCCTATTCCCGAGATAAAGGGTTATTGATCCTTATCCGCAGCTAGGACTGTTTTAGTAGGAGTTATTTTCAGTCTAAAGACCCATTGTCTGTGAGGAGTCCTAGTCACCAAGGAGTTCCTCTTTGTTTATGCCGGCTTCTTTGTCTTGGAAAACCCTTCGTCTGCGAGAAGTCCCAACTGCCATGGAGGTTCTCCTAGGGTTGATATGGTCCAAGGTAACACCAGAGTTGAGGAAGTGTCACATGGGAGAGTAGGTTGCTGTGTAAGTATTTTGGGCCGAATGTTTCGGTGGGCTTTGATTATGGTCCGAGTTGGGGGATGTCCTGGACCCCTGCCCTTCCTTCTCAGCTTCTTAGGTTGTCCGTTTCTTTCTTCGTTTTTGGACTGCTTGGACCTATTTGGCCCAACCTATTTTTATGCACATCAATATGAATGGAAGAATTTTAATTTACTAAAAGTATTTTTTAAAAAAAAAAAAATAATTTCGTATAAATTTTTTTTTAAAAATTTTGCAATATAAAATTATCCAAATAAATTATAAAAAATAATTGTTAGGGATTCGAAATTCCTAACTTAAGCCAATCAATCAAATTGTTGCCTCAAATTACATGTAGGAGCGCAAATCGTGTCAAATATTCTCACTAATTCGGCCTAATTACCTGTTTATTTGCATTTTGTTACACATGACCCGTTACAAAGTTGAATAAATAGTTAATCGCAATCCCCCACCCGGCCCACCAAACTTTAATAAAATTTAAGATTATAATTTTAATCTTAAAAATAAATCAATAATGTCTGTTTTAACCCTATTATTTGAATTATTCTTAAAAATGTCGAGCCCACAAATCTCGTGTGAGATTTATTATTCAGCTGAGGTCCCATAAAATGTTTGGGGTCGTGCGATTGAGTTTTAACGTGTGAGTATTTATTTTATTTTATTTTATTTTAAAGTTAAATATATTATATATTTTTAAATTATGTATAAAGTGTATTTATATCTATAAATTATAAAACGTAATAAAATAATCCTTTATAATATACACTAATTTTTTTTATGATGAAAATATCCTTATTATCTACACTTCTAAAATATCTCTATTACAATCATTTTTCTCGATATAGTCTGAATTGTTACAAATTTTTTTAGTTAAAATAAATACTACCCAAAATTTATAATTTTTATATTGAGTATAAAATCTGTATGAACTCCACAAATTTATATTTTTATAATTTTTTTATACAACTGGTAAATAATTTACATAATTTTTGTCTGTATTGTTATATATATTGAAATTTTTTTTAAATAAATTATCAAGATAAAATATTGTGTTTGCGAAAACTTTTGCTTTTTAAAAAGTGAATTTTTGTATGTAAAGCTGAAAATTGTAGTAGAATCAAAAGTAGGAAGTGCTTGTAAAAAAACTAAAAAGCAGAAAAAAGTTAAATTGGATAGTATTTGGAAAAAAATCACTTCTAAATAAACTTAATTAATTAAAGACTATTTGGTCCCCATATGTTCAAAAGATATTATATTTTGTTATATTTGTATTTGTTGTTTGTCAACAATAATTATTTTTTCATAAAAATAATACATTTTATTTTGCTTAGTGTATATCATATTTATTTTTTTTGAAATATTAATAGAAAAAATAAATTATTAATTTAATAATGCTTCCACTAAGTAATATAATTATTAATTCATATAGAATAATTAAACTTGCATGAATGGAAAAAATTATTTTGTTAATTAATCATAGCTATTTAATTTATATTTTTTTATGATAAATGAATAATAAAGTTAGACAATATAGCAAATAAAATATAGAAATTATAAAATATTTAATATGTGAAAGTATAAATCTAATTATTGTTAAATATTCAAATTATTTAAATTATTCATTTAAAAAGTTTAATATAACTTTAAATATGAAAATTTTAAAATAAATAAAAAACGGTAAGATTGAATTAGGGCTATTATAATAAGGATAAAATAGTAAAAATTGAAGTTGAATTTATTTACAAAAAAATCAAAGTAGCTAGAAGCACCTCCTAAATTGCTTTTAGCTTTGACCTAAAAGCACTTTTTTTAGCCGTTTCAGAAGCAATTTTTTTTTTTGAGTTTCAGAAGCAAAAAATTGACATTCTAAATACCTCAAAAGTAATTTTTTTGAGCCAAAAGTTAAAAAGTGCTTTAATGAAGCTTGCACAAACACTCCCATTACATCGAACATATATATACCGTAAACTATGCAAATTTATAATATAATAATATATAATATTTTTTTATTAATGATATGATATATTTTTATTATGTGATCATGCACTTGTATAAAAATTTACAAGTTATATAACATACTTTTTCTATAATATTATATGCATTATGTATTGACACATATTTACGTATACTTTAACGTAATTTATTTTCTTTGTGAAATATATTTGCATATATTGAGCTTATAAATGTTTTTTGTGTTTCATAATTCATAAATAATTAAAAATTATAAATATTATTTTATAGGAAGTAGAATAAAAAAGTATAGAGGTAAGTGATAAGGGCATTTTTGTCTTATTAATATTAAATTATTTTGTCAGGGTTATTTTTGTTACTTTTTATATTTTAGGGTTGTAAACGAGACAAAATTTATAATTAAGGGGTGCAAGTGTATTTGACCCTTTATTTTATGTGGCATAAGTGTAGGGTTTTTTTTTTTTTCAATTTCAAACTGAATTAAGGACTAAATGTGCAAAGCTGAAAAAGAAAAAGGATCTAAATGCAACTTAGAGTGAGTGGGGGTTGAGAAATCTAAAAACCCGTGTAAAATCTTGCAACTCCCACCGGCTGTTAAACCAAAACCACATCTTCCAACACAGGGAGAAGAGCCACCGCCCTCCCGCCGGAATGGGCGGCGGAGTAACCAGGTTCATGACCCTCCTAATCACCCCCTTTCCGCCTCTCCGCCCATCCCTCATCCTCCTTAACCGCCGTGTCTCCTCCCTCTCAGCTGCTCCAGTCCGTCTCCTTACCCTCTCTTCCCCTCCCAATACCAAACCCCCTACTCCGCAACTCCTCAACTCCTTTCACTCTCAATCTAGCAATAATACATACACACTCAGCTCCTCCGCCGCTCAGCATCATCCCTGGCCCGAATGGACGCATTTTCTCAGTGTTTTACCGAGTGGGCAGGGAGCCTCTGCTCCTGAGGAGTATAGAATTCTACCCGAGGACGCGTTTGTCGTGTATGAGGAATTGCCTGATGATTTTGTACGCGCCGCTGCGACGTGCTTGGCTTTCGCTCGGGCTCGACCGAATCTACTTGGGTTTGCACTCTTGTTCTCTCTCTTTTTCTTTATCAGTTTAGAAAGAATACGAGATACGGATTTGATAGGTTACTGCACTCAGTAAATATAAACCTTTGCTGTCATTGATTCCTCCTTTTCAATCAATAATTGGCTTTCAGTTATGTAAAGCTGCAAAGTTGATTATGATGGCATTATGAGTTAGTTGTGCGAAAAAAATTAACCTTTTAATTCACTTATGTCTGTATGGGAATTGGAAAGAGAAGTTTTATAGTGGAGTACTAGGATGCAGAAGTTCTGATTTCTGCTATTATGTTTATGGAGATATTTTCTTGCTTTGTGGAAAGATAATAACTACTTCAGAACATAGTTTCTTTCCAAGTTAAGTCTGATTTGATTATTGAATCAGGCTACTTTCGAAGAGGGATATTGAAGCAGTTGTATCGAATGGAACTCCATTTCTGTTCAAAAGTGCGCTGGACACAGCAAGGAGGATGAGGGCATTTTTGGCACCTGATGAAAGCAATGTCTGTAAATGAGGCTTTTCGATTTCTCTGCTAAAACTTAAATCATTTGAACATAATTCATGTATATTCCTCAAGTTCTATGGAATGTGCTATGTCAATTGTCCATTATAATGCTCCATAGGAGAAGGAAAACAAGAATGGCATTTTTAACTGCTTAATCTATCGTTTTATCTGATATAAATTGTTCTTGGTATAGGTTGCTGAATTTGATAAAGCAAATACAGTTGATCTCATGAAGTATATAATAAGCTATGCAAGCAATCCTACTGTTTCTTTTGAAAGAAATGGGCTGTATAGTAGGGAGCTTGTTGACTCGTCTGTTCGGTATCTGTTGCATGAGCTGGTTGCAGTAAGCTCCGGAGCTCAAACAGGTTACATGCCTGCTTCAGACAATCAGTTTTCAGATAGAGATGGACAAACTCGCAAGCCTTTTGGACAAAATATTGAAATGAAGCGAGGCGATTGGATATGCCGGAAGTATGTTTATCTCTATTTTTCCACCGTATTCTTTTTATTTTTGCCTCTTTAAAATTTTTTATGTGGATAAAGATACCAGGAGAAATTAGTGACAAATTGGAGGCTATATTGGCTTTGGTTTCAAAGAAGGTGAAGGGAAATAAAATTGATGTCTCAGCTACTCGCCATAGGAAATGCAACCACCTTATATGAAATTTAGATTCCCTTGAGGAAAGATTATCCTCTGTTGTGAAAGGAAAATTTAGACAATTGTTTGCCCACCACCGGGCAGGTATTTGCTGAATGTTGGCTTCTGGAGTTCAAAGTAGAATATGCCTCA
>NC_026149.1:16563212-16591474 GCF_000512975.1 Sesamum indicum
CTACCGTTGGCAGGTGCAGCTTTATGAACTTTGCAAGAAACATGAAATGCCTTGAATGTGAAGAACCCAGACCGAAGAGGCAGCTAACTGGCAGGGAATGGGAGTGCCCTCAGTAAGCAATTTTTCCTTTTCTTTTCTCTCTCGCAGCTTGAGCTTGGGGTAGAGTTAGTTTGAACTCGGTCAAACTTTTCGAGCTACAGCTAAATTATAGATGTTATAGAAGTTCACTAGCTTTTTAATATTTGTAATATACTTAAACAGTTTGCTACACTAAATCCCGCCCACCCACACCAGATCCACATCTCCACCTGCCTGAAGCTGTGTTCCACAAAACCTCTGGCCATGCACCTCAACGCCTCCAGCCAAGTCCACCATTAAGACCGAAAGGAGAAGACTTTATTTTCATTTTACATTTCAAAACTGCAGGAAGAATATTTGCAATTATTGTTTAGCTCAAGGTCAGCTTGATCTTGAACAAGCCAAGAATCGAGCTCTAGCCTGAGCTTGGGCTTGATTAATGTGCTTTGAGCTCAAGGTCAAGCCTTAAATCAAGCCTGTCAAACTCAAGCCCAAGCCTCAAAGTCGAGATTGACTTGTTTACATCCCTACTTTATAACGATTAAACCTAATTGCTGAGACATGCATTGATCATCCATATATTTTGTTGCAGATGCAATTTCTTTAACTATGGAAGGAATTTGGCTTGCTTAAGATGTGACTGCCGACGACCTGGTGCTCCATTGTTTAAAATCAATAATCCTCAATCTGTTTCTGGGTACAACGGAGATTATGCTTCTAAGTCCAACACGGAAAACAGATTAGCAGAGAATGAAGAGAAGGCACAACGCTGGTTTAGTAAAATTTCCCAACTGAATAATGCAACTGATATCAATACTGCAGCCTCTGATGAAGATTTTCCAGAAATCATGCCATTGAGGAAAGGAGATAATAGGTTTGTTGATAGCATGAGGAAGACACCATTGGATAGACGGATTGTCAAGTCTCAGCATCAAAATAGCTCAAGTAGCAGTGGCAATCCCGAAGGTACAAACTCTAGACTAGATGCATCAATCAGCCGTAGTCTGGACCATATTCTTGGCCACTCATCCACTGATTCTGAAACCGATGCTGCAGGCATTACTCCTGAACAAAATATAACAGAGTTCTCCTCTTCACCATCTCAGTCAGGTTCTTCAGATTTTCAATATTCACGGAGCAGCAGCCCCAATCATGTTCCTCTTGTGCCTCTCCCTGCAGACACATTTTCTAGCAGAGATCAAACTTCAGAGATGGATGATGGAAAGAAAGTACCTATAGAATTTCATGAAACTGGCTCATCTGCGGTCAGGAATCAAACAACCATGATCAGTGAGTCTCAGAGTTCAGGTCAGAATTTTCAGGCCCCAAAGAGTTCAGCACATCCAATTGATATCCAGAATAAAGAGAAAGAGCAAGCTGAAAAGTCAGAAAGATGGTTCAAGAGGATAGCAGAACTGCACAATGTCAAAGATCTTCCAAGTGCGGTCTCAGACGAGGACTTCCCTGAGATTATGCCAATGCGTAAGGGAGAAAACCGGTTTGTGGTTGGCAAGAAGAAAGACCGTTCACTCACTTCTCCAAAGTACAAAAGACAGGTTGCCATGGAGCAGGCAAACAATACTACTTTTGTACCCTTTGTTCCATTCCCTCCTGGCTACTTTGCTAGAAAGGATACACAGCAGCCCACCGGCCAAGATTCACCAGTAAAATCTGTCGGTAAGACCTCTACAAGTAACATAACTGCAGAGACTGATAAGTTGGATGACTTAAAGAATGGAACTGCTGATACAAGTACTGTGCAAAGGAACGATTATAAACCAATGAGCCGAGCAAATGCCACGCTTCCCAGTGAAATTGTGGCTGAGGTAAGGAATCCCCCGAGAGCGCATAACCAATCAGTGAGCTCCACTTCACAGTTCTCTGGTGATAATGCAACACCTGCTGCTGGAAGCTCTTCCCAGAGCTCCATTACTTCCCCTACCATAAGCAGTAATACGGGAAATGATGGACCTTGTGGAACCACTCCAACCAGAGGAGTTTCATCCCAACCACCCAAAAACGAGAACGTTCAAAGTAGCTGGACCACAAAGAGCTTGGAGGGGTCAGCTGTGAAGGAGGACCCTGATCCTTTGGACATGTCAGAAGAGGCCAAAGCTGAAAGGTGGTTCAAACGAGTAGCTCAGATAAAGGATATCTCTGAGTTGAGCCAGATCCCAGACGAAGACTTCCCCTCGATAATGCCAATGCGGAAGGGTGTGAACAGGTTTGTCGTAAGCAAGAGAAAAACACCCCTTGAAAGGAGGCTGACATCCCAGCAATACAGAAGAAATCTTCCTATTGTGAGTAGTGATTCTGTGAAGAAGGAAAGTGACAACAGCTGATCATTGAGCTACCATCAGCTTATTTCACCGCTGCTTGTACGACAAAATTTATGTTGGGAACTTTGATGTACGTTCATTTTCTGTAAGAGAACATAATGCAGTGTTTACTCATAGTGTTAGTGTCATAAAGAATCAAAGGGAAATTCCATTTGTCTAAAGTTGAGTTCCACTTTTGATGTCCGAATGTGGTAAAGCCTTTATTATCTTTTCTAATCAAGAAACTCAAGAAAAGGCTAGTATATATTTCGGGTAGGATAGTTTTGAGTTCCTATTACGTGTACGTGTTAAATTACCTCCGATATTATTAAATTTATAATTATATGATTATATTGTAATTATTTATAAGGTTAATTATACTCAAACTTTCTCTAAAAAAAAATACGAAATTATACTTTTTCAGAAAATTTTTTTGAAATAACAATGATACCCCTTAAAAAATTGTTCATTTCATTTAATTCATTTTTTGTTAGGATTTGGATGAAAAATGTTGATATCGGTACAAAAATTACATAAATTTATAATTTTATCTCTTATTTAAAATTTTCATGTAATATTTTAAACTTACAAGGGGATAATGTAATATATATAAAATTAAAAGAATGTAATTGCAATAAAACATTATTCTTGAATTATAACTATTGGATAAAAGCTAACCATTTACGAATGGAAAAAATAATCATTTTTTTGTACTCTTTTTACTTCTTATACATAGGGTAAGGTATAAATATCATTGTTATATATATTTCTTAAAGTACTAGATGAAGTATTTGAATAAGATATTTTTGAAAAACAGAAGTACAATAATTTTAACTTCACTCCATATGTAAAATTTTTAAAAAAAAAACATCAAAAGATGAATAGTTTTTTTATTTGTCTATGACTACTTTCTATCCAATGATTATAATTTGAGAGCAATATTTTATTATCATTTTGACTTTATAAACATTATATTTATCAATTCATAAGTATAATATTATTACAAGGAAATACTGAATCAGAGATAATATATTTGAAAATTTATGTGTTTTTTTATAAATATTAATAATTTTCGTTTAAATCCTCATAAAAAAGGATCAAGTATAAATTGTGGTTCCGAATAAAGGGTTAGTCTAATTTTTTAAAAAAAATTTAAAAATATAACTTTAAAATTTTAAAATAATATTAATCTAATTCTTAAAAAAATTTTAAAAATATAATTTCGTATTTTTAGAGTGCCACAGCTAATTGTATTTAAAAATTGAGATGTTTAATGATTGGGTTTCCGAATGGCATGAACCTAGTCTTTTAGAGGCTCTCTTGTGCGACATAACTCCACCACAAGAGTGAAAGATGTACGTGTTCAAACCACCACCTTTGCATTCTCTTTTCCCACCCGTTTCTCCAGTTCTGTCCCTCTGGTCTCAGTCTCAGTTGGATAACGGAAATGTCAACAGCCGCTACACGCTTGCCGGGGAAATGGCTCTCAAGAATTTCAGAAACCGTGATTTCTCTTGCCAGTGCAATCGTGTTCTTCATTCTCGACATCATCGACGTTGTAATGTGCGTGTTCTTCAGGGCTTTTGATGAGTTCTTGGAAGGAACATCGCCGTCTTGCTACTGCATGGAAAGAGGAGGAGCTCAGGAAGAAGAAAAGAGGGGCTTAGATTCTGTTGGAGTTGATGGGGAGTGTGAGCCATCGGAGAGCCTTCGTGGAAGGAAAAACGTGTTTAGGAGATGCTGAGATTCAGACCAAGAATTTGGAGTAAAGAAGGCGGATTTCGTGTGGGGAAGAGGATGAGCAGGTGGTCTGATTGTGGATGTGAATCTTGTCTTTCTTGGATGAGCAGTGGAAGTGATTCCAGGCTTCATGTTGTTGTCAAAGAGCAACAAAGAGGTATGATAATTTTGCTAACTCATAATTTTTGAGACAACATTAATTACAGCAACAAGTTTTGATTTTGTGATGAAATGGATTACGTTTTTCTGCCTTGGACTATTTATGACTTCTGAGTAATCATTGCAGAGCTATGTTTCTAAAGTTTCATAAATTAAAAGCCAAAAAGAGAAGAAAAGAATCTCGAGGGGATGATCATCAACAGTTCTTATATGTGTAGAGACTAAGAAAGGAGAATGTATCTTGACCACATTTACAAACCTCTTGGATTTATCTGAATGTAACCTAATATGCTTTGTTTGTTAAGAAAAAAAATGAGAAAAGGGCAAACAACTCCCATGATATTCAAATGAGCTAATTACCCCTTTTGAAAAAAGAAATTAGCAATTTACCTCTCCTTGTTTTTTAAACCGCAACAATTTACCTTCACGTATTTTTTAAAATAAAGCAAGTTACTTGCAATATACAGAGGATAAATTGCATTAAACCAGAAAAGAAAAAAATGGATTCTTTGGTTCTTAACCAGCCTTTACTTAATCATCAAATGAGAGGATGGTGATATTTAAAATAGAGAAATTATTTCATCAATGCCTGCCTTGTGCTGCCTTTCTTGATGTCTTTTCTTCTTGGGACCTTCTGACTATAGATCATAATCCTCTGCTCTTATCTGTAATCTCTACAATTTTTTAAGAATTTGTTTGTATACTGTTGTAGCACCCTGACTAGATTATTAAGTAGAGGTCTTAAATTTTCGCAATTGCCTTTAACGATAACATACAAGCCTTCTCTTTTCTTTTTCTTTTTACAGTTCTCCTATTTTGCTTAGTGGTTCAAAGTGCTGTTTGAAATCTTGGATCAACTGATTTACGGTAGGCTAGTTTGTTCGACTTTGTTAATTAATTTAGTTCTGTGTAGAAATTCTGTGGTGCTACGTCATGCATAAAATTGATGTGTTGGTTTAGTCAAAACTTGTTAACCAGCATTTGTTTAGTTTAGTTGTTCACTTTTGAATTCGTTTTATTTGTTAATTTTTCTCTGCACATGCATTGAGATTTGGTCACTTGTGGAAAGTTCCAAATATTATTACTAGTCTGCAGACTTTGTAGTCGTAAAAAGAAGCTGTATATGGTAATGAGAGTAAAGTGCTCATGCAAACACGAAAAAATTTCTTATGGAGTCCGCTTCATCATTTTGCCTTGTGATTCAGAAACTGTAGGACGGGCCTTAATATCTGCTGCATACTAGCCGTTGTGATTAAGTTGGTATTTAATTCATCAAAACTTGATTTTGGTGCAAGAGCAAGGTCTTACGTGCTACTACCTCAAAGAATTTTACATTTAACCTGTAACAATTATGAGCCATCAGGTTTTTGATGGATAGAAATAATCTGGACTTCTCATTTCTCATACAATCGTTATTAATTTTTTGGCAATTTCTTGAATTTGAATCCACGAGTAATCTGTGAATCTTCTTGTATTCTTCACATTTCAGATTTCAACCTTTCTTCTGCTAGTTGACTCTGTTGCTATGAGATATTGCTCAATAAATGAGGAAGAGTGGCTTGTACAAGTTCCATTTGATGGTAATCCATCTTCAGTTTAGTACATAAAAAGTAGATACTAGTAACGTGGTTTCTCTCGAGCAAACCTTAAGAAATATAGACTTTTGCATTGTGTATGTATTTTGTCAATGAACAAATTGAAGCTGGTTGCTGATCATGTAGAGTTTTTTATCGACAGCCAGGCTGGAGAACAGTTCTGGAGTAACAACCGTGCACAATGTAATATTCATACATGGTTTCCTCTCATCTTCGTCACTCTGGACAGAAACCATATTCCCTAATCTCTCTGAGTATTCTAAGCAAAACTACAAGTTATTTGCAGTAGACCTATTGGGATTCGGTAGAAGTCCAAAGCCGAGGGATTGTTTATATACGCTAAGGGATCATCTAGAAATGATTGAGAAGTCGGTTATCCTTCCGTTTCATGTGAAATCCTTTCACCTGGTTGCACACTCCATGGGTTGTGTGATTGCACTGGCGTTAGCCGCTAAGTACTCCGACTCCGTTAAATCCGTAACTTTGACAGCTCCAGTAAGTCCCCTCCCACTTAGACACCTAGGACTAAGTTTGTTATTGATTGTGCTTGTCTAAATCATCAGCCTCGTTCTTGATTCGTTCTTGTGTGGCTTCACATTAACTGTTTATGCTGCATCTTATGCGTCTTTCTTTGAGTTGATCACGAATTACCTCTGATATCAATGTTCTGCAAGGTTCTTTTTCTTACAAAAACGACGATGGGAAGTTCTTGTAACTTCAAAAGATGACGAGATACCATCGCTCGTCAGTAATTACACTAACGTCCTGTTTCTGTGCTTGAAATGTCAGCCTTACTTCTCTTCTTCAAAAGGGGATGCTAGCTTACAAGCACTTCATAAACTCGCCACAAGACGAGTATGGCCTCCACTACTCTTTGGTTCAGCTTTCATGTCATGGTACGAGCACCTAGGCAGATGCGTGTGTTTCCTTATATGCCGGAACCACAGAACATGGGAGTCCATCTTAAAGCTACTCACCGGTAGAAGGTAACTACTAGACATCACATTCTTCCCATATTACCAGCAGAAGCAAACTACGTCCAAATTCAAACATTTTCTGCTCGTTTGTTTTTCTTTCAGGGAACTTCATTTTCGGATCATGGATTTGACTCGCCACACTCATCATTCGGCTTGGCACACAATGCATAATGTCATCTGCGGTGGAGCAAGATTCTTGGACAAGTACTTGGAAATCTTGAGGGCTGCCGGAGTAAAGATTCGTGTCGTCCAGGGGACTGAGGATCAAGTCGTGCCGATGGAGTGCAGCCACAACATGAAGGTGAAGGCTCCGGAAACAGAGCTTGAGATTGTAGCAAATGCCGATCACAACACTGTAATTTTAGGTAGAGCTAAGGATTTCACCAGGAATTTGGAGAGTTTATGGGCATCAGCTGGTAAGAATGTTGCAGAGCAGGTGGATGATCATGTGGGGCAAGAAGTGCACAAGTGATTATAAGGCCTGAAATTTTACATTAGTTTGAATATTCTATTTTAAAATAGTATTGCATTTTGTATTCTTTTTAATATATACAACACACTTGTATAAAATATTTTTTTTAAAACATATAAATATCAAATACAAAATACAGTATTATTTTATAATAAAAAGATTAAAATTGCTTAGATACAAGGACTGGAACTAGAGAGTTACTAGTTTCATATTATTATATATACTTTATTATTATTAAAGGAGATGAGTTTTGGTATCTCATTTAATTTTACTTTACTATTTATTTTTTAATATTGAATTTTAGCATAAATTACAACTACCTTTCATGAGATTTGTCATAATTACAAATGACTCTCATTATTTGAAAAATTACAAATAACTCCCTGATATTAACGTCTGTCTATTAACGAGCCCATTCTGTAGGTTTTCATTTATTTTTTTGTAGTGAAATGACCAAAATGCTTGTTTGAAGGGTTACATAATTATTTTTCATTTGAGGGGTATGTAATTTTTAGAACAACAATGGGTATTCGTAATTATACTAAACTTCAGGGGAGGTAGTTGTAAATTTACTATTTATCATGTAATTTCTCACTCTCCTATCTTTTGGAAAAAATTGCACTTTTAGTTTCACATAATAGGATGTGTTGCACTTTTGGTTCCATAGTTTATACTTAGCACATTTAGTCCTATAAAAATATTATAGCATTTTTAGTCCCATAAAATAAATATTTGATACATTTGTCCCATAGGATAAAAATTATGGCACATTCAGTCCCACAAAATATAAACAATTTTATATTATATAGAATCAAATATGTTACAATTTTATATACTATGAAATTAAATATGCTATAGTTTTATCATATGAAACTAAAAATATTATATACTAAGTTCGTAAACTGTAAAACCAGAAGTGCAATACATCGTGCCGTTGCCGAACCAAAAATGCATTGTAAATCTTGTGGGAAAAGTTGGGCTCTTTTCGAAGTTAAAATATCAGCACAAAGTACAATTTGGTTAGGCACAAACTCAAATCTATTTTTAATTATTTTTACGGATAATTATATTTTATATTTTTTAATTATTTTTTTTAACAAATTTATATATGACTTTTGAAAATTATATGTGCATACATAAAAAATTCGTTAATATTATTTATACAAATAATTCATATTTTTCGAAAAATTAAACATATATCTCCAAAAATATTAACAACATTTACAAACTACCGTTGATTTTTGACTATTAGGAGTAATTTCTGTATTTACGAAAAATGACATAAGTGGTTCTTTTAATTACACAAAAAAAATATGAAAATATTGTAATATTATATTATAAATTGGGAGTATAATTATAATAATTCTTAGTTTTTATCATGTTATGCAATTAATTTATAAAAATAATATTCATCCTTTGGAGCATCGAGTGTGCTGTTATTGCTAGCATTGATTAAGAAACCATTTTAAGACAAAAATTCTATTGGCAACATATATTCTAAACAAAAAATACAAACAATATATCATTGTTGAGAAGTCTTAAGATGGAGTAAACTGCAAAAACCGAAAAATAGCAACCCCAAAAAATAAATTCAGAGTCTGGAGCAAACAAGAACCAAGAAGTAAAACCAGGGGCCGCCAGTGACGTGAACGGTAGGCGACGAATTTGAAGTTTGAACCATCTTTTTCCTTACCTACTTTCCAATTTAGTAATATACAGACAACAGAGTTCACGCATTTTCCTTCTGACTCAGTGGGTGTATTGTTCTGCTGTCTGAGAATTCAGGTGTTTTTGTGTTCTGGGACAATGGATTTCTTGGCAACATCTGAAGGCCAATTGGTTGTTGGTGTTGCCGTTGGTCTAGCTGCTGTAGGTGCTGCATACGTCTTGTTGACATCCAAGAAGCCCAAAGGTTTGATAGAATTATGTGGTGATCTATTACATTGAAGCAAATACATGCCTTTTGTGTGTGTGTTTCTTTGTTTCTGTCTGTGGATGCATTCGTTTTTTCTGGGTTTTGTCTGATAGCTTGCATGGAGCTTAAAGGCGCTGTTTTTACATCTGGGTAGATCTTAATTTGGCTTAAAGATTGACTTTTGTCTAGTTTCTTGTATAATTTTGGGGTTTGACCGGTATATGATTCTTGTTTTCTCATGTTGATTTTTCTGAAGAATTATGAGGGAGACAACATGAGCTCTTGCTTAAAGATGAGATCTTAAGGTTTCTGATATTCTATAATTACTATGTTTTCTGGTGGACAGTGTGCTTGGATCCTGAGAATTTCAAGGAGTTCAAGCTTGTCAAAAAAACACAACTCAGTCATAATGTGGCTAAGTTCAAATTTGCTCTTCCTACACCCACTTCTGTGTTGGGCCTTCCTATAGGACAACATATAAGCTGCAAGTTAGTTTTATTAACTCACTCTTATTCTCGAGATATATGCTGATTCTTTATTTTTCTAAAAAAGTAGGTGTATCTGGCTTATAATTTCCATCTTTGTTAGACTACAAACATTTGGCATGAGTTTTGCTTAATATCTGATATGGTCTTCTGCCACAGGGGTAAGGATAGTCAAGGTGAAGATGTCATCAAACCATATACTCCAACTACTTTAGATTCAGATGTTGGATATTTTGAGTTAGTTATAAAGGTGCATTACCTTTGGAGGTCTTTCATTTCTATGTGTATTTTGATCTATGATTGTAACAGTTTTTCCCTTTATTTATGTTTGGTGCTGATGTTTTACACGACGGCAGATGTATCCTCAAGGAAGAATGTCCCATCATTTTAGAGAAATGCGTGAAGGTGATTATCTGGCTGTGAAAGGACCAAAGGTACTACTTGCATCCTAGTACCTCTTTTATATACCCTTAAGGTGATGATGATTTTATTATCTGAATCCTTCAATACACAGATAAAAGAAGAAAAATGTTGTTGGCTATATGACATGAAACTCTAAGTTGAAGAGTAAAAATTACTATTGGATTGGCTTGGGTTTCCATTTTCTTTCATCTAATTTTTTTGTGCTGAACTGTGTTTCCCAATTTTAGTTTTTCCTGTCAATGAAATTGATTCTTTCTACAATGCTTGAAACTTGTTCCTATTTGAGGACTTTTTTCCCATTAATATTATTAGGGACGCTTCAAGTATCAGCCAGGCCAAGTAAGAGCATTTGGGATGATTGCTGGAGGTTCTGGAATTACGCCAATGTTCCAGGTTTATTTTCAACAATATGTCAACATCCATATGTTTTCTTTAGATGTATTTTTTCTCAATGGGTTGTTGATCTTTACGATTTATGAATTTCTCATAAATCAAAATGTATTTAACATATTTTCTTATTTATTTCTTGGTTTTCTGAATAGGTTGCTAGAGCAATTCTTGAGAACCCCAATGACAAAACAAAGGTGCATCTGATTTATGCTAATGTTACGTTCGATGACATTCTGCTAAAGGTATTCTCTTATTTTTGCCAGTTTGGACTTTCATTTGACTGGGGATGTGAACAAATGGTCAACGTGATTTCCTGGGACGAAATTAAATTTGATTTTGCGAATCTCCCTAAACTTTCATTATATTATCACTCAATTGCATTTGGACTAGGAGTTTCTAGACTGGAGCTTATCTAGTAGAAGTATCAACGGAAAATCACCCTGTGAAAGTCAATGTCTTTTGATGAGATAGTGAATTATAGCCGATGTAGAGGTGATGCAATATCAGTATCTGAATGTTGCAGAATAATAATAGAGGGGCCTGATTCATTTAATTGACTTACTATTCTTAATATGAGGAATCTTCTTGTTACAAGAATCAGGTGGTAAAGGGATGGAATACTTGACAATGTTGACTTGTGTGTTTGGACTGAATGGTTTTGTTTGTTGGTTGCAGGATGAATTGGACAGTCTTGCTAAAAACTATCCTGACAGATTCAAAGTTTACTATGTACTCAATCAAGTAAGTTCACTGTAGAATTTATATTTAGTGAGGCACTGAGTTTTTACTTGGATATGATTTGTTATTCTCTTGTTCTTCGTGTAATGATCCTATCTAATTGCCTTCTTATGATTGAACTAGTATGCCTTCTTGTCTTCTTTTTTCTTTTTTTTTTTTTTTTCTTTTCTTCCTTTTCTCAATGACGGCTGCAAACAAACTTAATATTCATAAATGTCTATACTTTTGAATCCTGGTATAGGCATGACATGGTTAGAAGTCCTACCTACTAAATAAAATCTTACTTGGGTTTTTGCACTCGAGGCGTTCAGATGTATCAGATCTTAATTATCCCTGTACCTTTCCCTGTTTCACGAAGTGCAGAACTTTCTTGATAATTCTCCACTAGCAATTATATCCTCTATCACCATTTACATGTTCATTAGTTTCCTGACCAATCTAGCAGGTTTCAGCAGCCATTTTTAGCATCTCATATTATAATTTTTCTTGCAATAATAAAGATGATAATGAGATTTAGAGTAAGGGCATATGATATTTACGGCATGTCACATTTACAGTTACCTTAGTTGATAACTATAATAATGCATTGGACGGTGAGGGACTTGTAATCATAAGAGCTCCACATGAATGAACCAGCTAGCTCCAGTTCACTTAGCATAAGCTTTTATGAATACGAACCTCTGCAACGGCTTCTTTCACTTATATCCTACTGGGGACATGGAAAACTGATCGCATCTTCTTAATGGTAAAAAGGAAAACAAAATCTATAAGTGAGAAGATGATATGTGCAATGCATTGAAATAAGCGAGAACTCTTTCAATATACAAGTTTTGGTAAGAATACTCTCGAAGCAGTAAAATCTTAGGCCATGAAGAGGAGACAAAGTGTAGTTAGCTATGTCAGTGGAATTGTTTGTGGTATGTGCACGGCATTTTTCTTCTTGTTTATAGTCTATACAGAAGCATAGATAAGCACTGCACTCATAATTTGCATGCATAAGTGCATAATTGTGGAACAAAGCATCTGAAGTGGTGAATTTCTTGGCACTTTCTCTTTTTTATCTGTGAGGGATCTGAACCGGTCAAGTAGAAATATTTTAACTGAAGTCTCAAGTTAGTCATATTATATCTTTGATGCCTCTCTATGAATTTGTTCCTGTTCCCTGTGTGCGTCGATGATTGGATGCTTGTTTCAACTTTTGTAGCCTCCTGAAATATGGGATGGTGGCGTTGGATTCATCTCAAAAGAAATGATTCAAGCTCACTGCCCAGCACCAGCCTCCGATATCCAGGTTCATACTAAGCTATCTTGATTTGGCAAATGTGATAAAAAGGAAATTTCAAATACTAAAGAATTTTTCTTTATTTTCGGAGGGGGGGGGGGGGGGAGGGGGGGGGAGAGGAGAGAGAGAGAGAGAGAGAGAGAGAGAGGGAGGGAGGGAGGGAGTATTTCTCTGTGTTTTTAGTATGTATAATTTTGTAGAGAGAGAGAGAGAGAGAGAGAGAGAGAGAGAGAGAGTATATGTATTTCTCTGTGTTTTTAGTATGTATAATTTTGTATTTTGTGTTGGGCAAACATTCCTGTCATCGGACAACTGAAAAATGAAACTAAACAAGGCCTAAGTTTGTTACTTTTGGTCTTTGCAGATCCTGAGATGTGGTCCGCCTCCGATGAACAAGGCGATGGCCGGTCATCTGGACGCACTTGGATACTCGTCGGAGATGCAATTCCAATTCTAGTTCTGCCCCAAGACATAATTTTATTCTACATTTCTGGAGAAAACTGTTCTTGATTTGCACATTGTAACATTGGGAATTTTTTCTTAGTTTCAATGGAAATACTGTGAAGAGAAATTTGTACTGTCATCAATCATAATAACCCCATTTCCCCTTAAATTTGTACTATGAGATTGATGAGGTGTTTACAAGGGCATAACATAAATGCTGTCAGCATATTGTTGATTTAAGTTAAAAGTTAAGAGTAATATTTTATCAAGTTTTGCAATTTATCCGTAAAATTATAAGTATTAAGTTGTTTTTTTTTAATATTTATTTAATTTCTATTTTTAAATACTTTTTTTACTATTGCTTAACTTATAACATTCTTTGCAACTCGTCACTACAAAAGTACAAATTTTACAAACACCCCTTCAACATCCTTGTACCTAATGAGAGGAGGGTGGAGATGAATTTTGTTATGGTACATGAAAATTTGGTGGCTTTGGCTTCTATGATTATTACAGGTCAAGATAAATTTCAAATATCAAAATTAGAGTGTCAGGAGAAAAATTTAATATTACAATTCTACCGATAGACTGCCAATGTTGGCGATGAGAAGTTTATAATTCTTAATTTAAATAAGTCTAATTTGAACAGTTTAAAGTATAAATTGTAGATTACGATATATTTTTTCAGTTTATTTTTTAAAAAAAAATTAAAAACCATTTAAGTTAAGTTATTACAAAAACCTATTTGATCAAGACATAATAATAATCATCATCATCACAAGACCATATATAATTCACCATGGGAAAAAGCAAAATGACAATAATTAGTACGCATGAAGATTGTTTGTGAGTGAAGATTATTAGCCTAAAAAAAACAGCACTGCATATTTGCACTCTTCAAAGAAAACATTAAAACTTGCTAAGAAGAGGTTTATGTCTTGAAGGAAAGGAAAAATGACAGCAAAATAAAAGTATACAATATTTTCCAATATTTAGAAAATTTTATTCTAGTATTCACAGAATCGTTCAAGTACCTAAGTAATCATTTAAGAGCATTCTAGTGAGAAAGCCCAACATTTGACATATATCTATTTAGGCAGCTAATAGCATAGACAATATCAGGACGAATATTTACCATTAAATACATTACAGACCCAATGACATTTGAGTAAGAAACATTTTTCATTTGTTCTTTTTCGAATTCAGTTTTAGGACTTTGATCCTTACTTAATTGAAAATGAGCAGCTAAAGAAACAAAAGTAGGTTTTGAATCAAACATTGAAAATTTTTCTAACACAGATTTCACATGGGATTTTTTATTTAGAAAAACTGTAGAGTTACTTCTATTTTTTTCAATAGACATTCCTAGAATTTTCTCAGCATCTCCTAAATCTTTCATTTCAACAGTTTTGCACAAGTTACTTTGCAATTCCTTAATCAGTTTTAAACTGGGACTGACAATCAACATATCATCAACATAAAACACAAGAAATATGGAAACAATATGATCAAATTTAAAGTACAAACAATGATCATAGGTACTTCTTTTAAAGTTCAACGAATGCATGAACCAATCAAACGTTTTGTTCCATTGTCTAGGAGATTATTTAATTCATAAAGAGACTTTTTAAACAAACACACATAATTAGATTTTTGCTTATCAATAAAGTCACTAGGTTAATGCATATAAATTTGCTCTTCTAGGTCTACACGCTGGAAAGTAGTTTTAACATCCATTTATTTTAATTCCAAGTCAAACTGAGCAACAAGGGCAAGAATTATTTTACCAGTAGTATATTTCACAACAGGAGAAAATATTTCAGTATAATCAATTCCTTCTTATTGCGTAAAACCTTTTGCAACTAACCTAGCTTTAAAACGTGTTGTATCATTTTTCTGTTTTATTTTGAAAACCTATTTACAATCAACAATAGAACAGGTATTGGATTTTGGAACAAGAACCCAAATTTTATTAGCATGTAAAGATTTGATTTTTTCATTCATGGCTTTTATCCAATGTTTTAAATTTGCAGATTGTTGTGCTTTTTCATAGGTGTCAGGTTCAAAGTTTTCAACTTTTAATGCAAGGTGAAAATCTTTTAATTTTGAAGGAGCCTATGTTCTCTTCTTCTCCTATCCCTAGCACGCTGATAATTTTACAAGTTTTCGTCATGTTCATAGTTTCTAAATTATCATTTTAATTATCAATTTTCAGTTGATTTTCTTCCCTAATTTATTCTCCTTGTTGGTTGTTCTCTAACGAAACCTCCACCTTAAAGGTGGATTCGATATCTACTTCTTTATTTTGTCTTGGTATATTAGTTAGATAAGACATTTCAAATTCATTAAAAATTACATCCCTGCTAACTATAACCTTAAAACCAGGTTTGCTTCTGAGCCATTGTCTATAACTCTTAATGCTTTCAGAATAACCAACAAACGCACATTTTTTGGATTGGGGAATCAATTTTATCATTAAGTTGTAATGCAAAAGCAGACATCCAAAAATAAAGAAAAATAAGAGGAAAGGTGATAAAGAAATTAAAGGGGAAACAGAAAGAAAGGACTATCATTTCTTAGGATGATAATTGAATATTGCCCAAGACTCCAAAGAATCATAATCACTCTATGAAAATACAATGTGGTGTGTGATTTTCTTGCCACATAATTGAAGAGAAGGTTATTAAATAGATAAAAGAATCTTTTGTTTTCAGCCTGATATAATTTTCCGATACTTATACAATTGAAGGGGGGAAAGTATCATTTTCATAAGAATTATGAGGCTCTTCTGATATTTATTTAATTATAAATATCATTCATTATTTAAAAAATTATAAATATTTTTTGAATGACATCCTACAATGAACTGTCACAAGGGGTATTTGCAATTTTAGAAAAGTATTCATAATTTTTCAAATAATGAGGAAATATTTGTAATTATGACAAATTTTGAAATAACTTGTTGTGTTTGCCTTTTTTATAATTTACTATTGCATTGTGCAAAAAAAATATAACTTTAAGGTGCAAAATGCCAATTACAAATTTTGGGACTTACATATTTGAATTGAAATCATTTTTATTTTACTATTATTTCTATTGGTGAAATATATTGTTATTATATTATTTCAACAAATATTATTTTTATTTAATATTGATATGTAGTAACCATAGTTTTTCAATAAATCTTATGTTATCATTGATAAAAATAACACACTTTCAATAATTCTTACTTTAATATTAATATTTAATTGCTTTCGAACACTTAATAATCGATAAAGCTAAATTCACGAATCGACTTGACTCATCTTACTTTCGAACTTTTAATAATTTATAATATGAAAAATAATAATCTTAGCACACAAAACATTCATCCAACTATAGGTATTGTATTTTATATGGTTTGAAAGAAGTAGTAGAAGTGCAATTAAATGCATATAATTTTGAATCAAGAACAAAGTCTGGGATTCCCAAAATGCAGTAACATTACAAGAGAAAATCAAACTAATTTGCGGTGCAAAACTGAAATTTTTTCCCAAGAACAAAATGAAGGGAGGCCCGCTTCTTCAGGTGCTTCCTTATTCCTATCCTCGCGCTGCTTGAAGATATGGAATTTGGAAAGGACAAAAAGAAAAGAAAAATCCAATCTTTTACAAGAAAAGAAAAGAAAAAACAGGGGGCAAATGCAAAATCAGGGAGAGGACAATAAAAGCAAACTCCATACCAACATTAGTAAACTCCCTTTTCTCTAAGTATTGGTACTGCCTTCTCTCTCTCTCTCTCTCTCCATTGTTTCAAATCTTTATGTTGTTTTCTTGCTTATTTTCTTGAATGTTATATGTGGGTTGGTAGTCTGATGCCGTAATCCATCTGGGTTTTGTTGTTGGGAGGACCCTTTTTTGTTCGCAATGTATTTCAACCCTTTCTATTTCTAATTGGTTTTGCTTACTTCAGATTCTACACTATGGTGGGCTATCTTATTCCAATGCATGAAGCTAATTTCAAGCTTAGAAATGAGGAAGTGTGATAAACTGAGATTAATTTAGGTGAGGTGCTTAATGGTTTGGACATAGTTTGGTCTCTTCTCAACGGATAGCGTTTGTTTCATATTAGTTTCTCTGCATCAAGTCCAAATCTTGAATGGTGTCCAAGAAATCTAAAGGGTGATGTTGTGTGATATTTGTGTTTAGCCTTACTCACACTTCTCATTGAGTAGACTTTCGTGACATATAAACTACATTTTCTTGTTATAAGTATGTCAAAAATGGGGCTCCTTTCTTATAAATCCCTGTTCTGTTGGTTCTTGATGACATCTGTGTTGTTCATGTTTTCTTGGTTCTTAGTGCTAAGATCAACGGGCCGGTCTTATTATGTTGATTTTGGTATATTACCAAACTCCAAGGTTCTTGGAATTTGGGAAAATGAGAATCTTGAAGGAGCCCATTTAATCAGTTCGTCAACTGGTGAAGGAGTAATCTGGAACAAGAATTCAATAAAATGTGGTTCTGATAGGCCGATTCTCAAGGTTTTTATGTATGATTTACCCCCAGAATTTCATTTTGGACTCTTGGGCTGGAAAGGTGATGGGAAGAGCATATGGCCCGATCTTCGTACTAAGGTTCCTGAGTACCCTGGTGGGTTAAATTTGCAGCATAGTATAGAATATTGGCTGACTTTGGATCTCTTGAACTCAGAATTCTCTGAAAATTTGAAAGGTCGTAGTGCAAAGCGAATATATAATTCTAGTGAAGCGGATGTTGTGTTTGTTCCCTTTTTTGCATCCCTAAGCTATAACCGAGGTTCAAAGCTAAAGTCTGGCGAGAAAAGGAGTACTAATGCTATATTACAGGAGAAGTTGGTCAAGTTCTTGATAGCTCAGGAGGAATGGAAGAGGTCTGCTGGGAAAGATCACATAATTGTTGCTCACCATCCAAATAGCCTCTTAGATGCAAGGATGAAGCTGTGGCCTGCAATGTTTATTCTGTCAGATTTTGGAAGGTATCCTCCAAACATAGCAAATGTCGAGAAAGACGTGATTGCGCCTTACAGGCATGTCACTAGAAGTTATGTGGATGACACGTCTGATTTCGATAGTCGTCCAATCTTGCTCTATTTTCAAGGATCCATATATAGAAAAGATGTAAGTCAGCTTTGTGCCGTAGAATTATATGTTCTTGTATTTCCAATTTTGAAAAACTCTTTTCTTTGCTTTTGTATGCCTAATGATAAAAGATATTTTCATAGTTTGTTTTGTTTTATTTGGCAATGATTGTTGGCAAACTGCTCTGAGTGTTCCAGGCTGCTTCATTTTCTGAAACTATTTCTCATTACAAGTTAGTTATGGACTAATATGTCAACTTGGTTCTATTTCCTTCGCCTGTATCGAACATCTGTGATGTTTCACGGCCACATGCCTGTAATGTGATTAAGCATAGATGGGGTCAAAATTTGCTGATGAAGAACAGAATGTTATTAGTAAAAACTGTTCATTTCTATTATTTGTTGGCTAAGGTCCATATATGTGTATATAACCAACTATACACTGGGAAGATAACTGAAAGTGTCTCAGAATGAAATACAAAGCAGATGGTGTTTCCTCTGTATCTCTCTCTCTTCTCTGGAGGTAAGGAGAGGTGAGAAAGTACAATTTCTCTATTTCTCCCTTACCAAATCTTCACCTCTGAGAATAAAGCAGCTCTATACACCATCTACCGTTTCTTCTTGTTGAATGATGATTAGTTGACAAGCTTGTGAGTACTCGGACTTATTCTTTTAAGCTAGATGAAAAATTATATCTGGTTGGGGAGCGAAAAGACATTTAAGCTGCAAGTTTAAATCGAAGGACCTACATATTGATTTAAAAGTGCAGCTTAAATGAACATCCTCAGCTCAGCCTGGGAACACTGCCTGCTCATGTACACAATTGAAAGAAAAAAAAGACTATATAGCGTCTTTGACTGCTTTGTTCGTTTTTGCGATTTTTTAACTGTGGTACTTCTTTCCATCAGTATCCCTAAGACTTTCACCCTTTCCGTATCCAGTTTTCTTCGTCTTCATGAGGTGGGCTGCATTTGGCTAGATGCTCAGGCCTCAATTTTAATATTTAATGACTTTTCTATTCACTGTTGGTAATATTGTGTACGGTGATGTTCCGATGAAATATGTATATATTTATGTATGTATTTATGCTTGTATTATGATAGAGACATCTTGTATGTATGCATGTTTGAAACACTAGTGATGTGCTTATGCATCAGTAAACATCCAAAATAATTTTGTTGTGAAAGTTCTCTTACATTTCAATGCTTTTAAAACAGTCTTGTTTGTTGGCTTAGTGTTTGATGAAATATTTCCTCCTGTCTAGTATGTATAAACTGTTCTTAAGAAATCCAGACTTGTCTCTGTTTCTAGATTTTTCTCAAATTCAATTGAGCCAACCTCCTCAGGAATGTTATTTCTGGACATGCCAATTACCATGTTCCGTCTTCCAATGACCTTGTTTTCCCTGTAAACTTGAAAATTTAATTCAAAGTCATTAGCCAGTAAAAACTAGTGTTTTTAACAGTGTTAATGGACGCATGATTAAGTCGTGGACCATATGAGTGTTTTTAACAGTGTTAATGGACGCATGATTAAGTCGTGGACCATATGGTTAAGGCATGCTTGTGTACTTGTGCTTATGGATTCCAGTAAATCTTGGTTTCCCGCAAACAGTTTTCAATTCGCTATATGCTGGTGAAGTTCAAATGTAGCAGATATTGAATAAGAAATGTGATATTCTGCGAGTACACTGCTGGCTTTATTCACAGCAGGGATCATGGTTAAAGCGATGTATGTTAGGTATTCTGTGTTGTACCTTATGAATATAAGGGGGGTCTGAAAGGAAACAAGAGGGCTGCACTTTAATCTCTGCTTTTGGTTGGTATTTTATGCATCCTTGTGTAACACTTGCTCAGCTTCTGATTTCAGGGTGGAACAGTTCGACAAGAATTATATTATATGCTAAAAAATGAAACGGATGTTCACTTCTCGTTTGGAACTGTCCAAAAGGGTGGAATTAGTCAAGCTTCTGAGGGCATGCACTCGTCCAAATTCTGCCTGAACATAGCCGGCGACACTCCTTCATCAAACCGTCTCTTTGATGCTATAGCCAGCCATTGCGTACCCGTTATTATTAGTGATGAAATCGAGCTTCCTTATGAAGACATTCTTGACTATGCTGAGTTCTGCATATTCGTCCGCACATCCGATGCTCTCAAAGAAAAATTTCTCCTAAATCTTATCAGGAACATCAGAAAAGAGAAATGGACTAGGATGTGGAAACGGCTGAAAGAAATAGAGCACTTCTATGAGTTTCAGTATCCATCCCAAGAGAATGACGCGGTTCAGATGATATGGCAAGCCATTTCCCGGAAGGTTCCTGCTGCTAGAAGGAAAACCCATAGAGACAGACGATTTTATCGAATGAGTCTCCCTAGAGAAAGAGCGCTCAGGTCCGTTCCCTTGCCAAGAAATTTTGGTTGATAGATCATCCGACCTCTAAAACTTCAGAGGCACGGCCTCTAGCTTTCCACAGAGGCAACAACCACGAGCAAGAGAAAATGGAGAAAGAAAGCAGAAAATTGAGAAACGAATTCCAGGTTTGGAAGGCTTGCCTTCACTCTAGAGATAGTTGATGAATTTGTTCAGTGGTTCAGCCTTTGAGCTGCTTAGTGTTGTTGGTAGTTTCAGACATAGTTTGTAGATGGGATGAGTTTGTCCCAGTAAGCATTTCACTCACTGAGAGATTCAGTAACTGTTTGTTGTACATTTAACTGTAAAAATGTTTCAATCATCTCATTCCGGCAGACTTGAAATTGCTAAATTCCACATTGTACTTCATCTCTTGGATTGCTCTATGCTCTATCCTATTACCTGGAAAATACGATCTTTTAACATTAGGATTGGGTTAAGACATCATGATCATGAGATCAGAAACAGCAGTAGTTGTTGAAGTTGAGAGTCTGTCTGTCTAACCATGAATGTGGTACTAAACTGTCTTTTGGACACTCTGCTTTATTGTACTATGGCAACAACTACTGTCATGGCGAAACTGCGGTAGGTGTGCTCTGTGGAGCTGGGCACTCAAACCGGCCCGCGGTAGGTTTGCTTTGTGGACCTGGGCACTCATGCCGCTAAGCGATAGGTGGCTAAAAACTTTATTGAGAGAAATGTCAGCAGTTCGAGTCCGCTTGTCCCAACTCATGAACTTAGCATATACCCTATGTCTGGGCTTAAAAGTCAGGAGTGTTGGAAAATAAAAGTAAATAGTGGAAAAAAGGTAGAAGTTCAAATGTTTAGGAAACATTTATCACTTATAATTTTATAAATAAGCTGCACAAGTTGGTATGAAGTTGCTTACAATTTTCGATTTAAAATGGTGTAATTAAAGCAATTCGAAAGTGTAAAGTGTAAACTATTTTTAACAAAAATTGATAAGAATAAATAGCCTTTAGGTGATTACCATACACATCTTGCTGTAGTATTATAATTACAAGAGATTCAATCTATGTGGATTAGAAAATGTTGGTCGATAATGCCCTTATTAAGGAAAAGTCGTCCAAGATATCAGATACCAGCTTAGTACATGTGCTATTACTCCATTTGATGGGCACTTTTGCCATTTTTATTTTTTTCCACAATTTTAAATAATTTATAGTAAATATTACATAAAATAATTTGATAAATTATACACGAAGTGAACAAAATTTGGTGGTGTTGGGGAATAGGAAACTAAAGTCGCTACTCTACTGGTCGAATTGAAATTCCATTTCCTTTTTTCAATTATGGGCTCCATCCCCACGCGACTATGGCTCACACTGGCAAAAACTTGAGGGAAACGTCGTTCGTTAACGACGAGGAAAGGAGGAACAAGAAACCTCCAAATTATCGAACGATCAAAAGGTCTAAATTTGAGGGGAAAAAATCAAAATTCTGACAAAGAAAACAATCCCAAGTTTTTGCTCTGAAGTTTACTTCTTTCATATCTCCAGAATATGAAATCTGCTTTGAAAATGGCGTCTTCACCAATTTGCTCACTGGTTTCCCCGCCCCATTATCTACCGCGCAGAAACGCGACGTTTCTTCCCAAAATAGGTTATGAAAATCGCAAGAACGAAGTGGGGTCGGGCTCTTTTCGGTCATCCTGTTCGACTGGGGTTAGTGCTTGCAGTTCCTGTTTATCGTTGTGTTTGAGACTAGTTATTGTGTATCTGATTGCAGAGGTAGAATTTTTTCTTTTCTTGAATGAATATGATTTGCGATCAACCTGTAGTTTGCAGAGTGATTGCATTTCTCAAATGCAAGAATTTGAAAGACGGTAGTTATGCAAATTGCTGATTGTAAGTCGGGGAAGAATTAATTGATTGGAGAATTGGGACCATGAGGAAAAAAAATTGAGGATTTAATAACAACTGTCGTGTCATTCTTGAAATTGTGATTTGTCACTTGGCATTTGATTGAAAGAAAATTTGTGTGGCTTCATGTACATTTTGGTGAAATTAAGGTTGCTTAAGCTTAGCTGCATTACACAGCCTTTTCCTTTAATTGTTCTTGTGAGACTGTAATAGTGTGCTTTTTGGTACCTTCTGTTTCGATTAATTATGTGGCATAATGTGTGTGCCGCGCACAGTCCATCTTTTTGGCTAGTGGTCTGGTCGCCATTTTGAAGGTTTTGACATGTAGTTATGCTATTCTTTTTCTTTCTTTCTTTTCTTTTCCCTTTTTTTTTGGAGATGAAGTATAGGTGGTAACCGTAGGCTTGATTGAAGACATGTTTAACTTTGGAATGTGACTTTGAGGGTGATTTACTGAACAGGGATCTTGAATGATTTCATTCTGTATCTGTACCCACTTATGTTATTTCTCACAAATTTAAATTGCTAAGAGGATATATTTTTGCAGGTTGTGACATGTGCAGTTGGGGATGTGCACAGGAAAAGAAGTAGTCTTGAATCTCTTTTTTGTTATGATAAGCCTATTCCAGAAGAAATAATTGAGAAGCCCATAGGGATATCCATGGCCGAGAAAAACGTTGGAGATAATCCCCGCTGCCCAAGTTGTCAAGCAAAAGGAGCTACTCTTTGCACCACATGTTCTGGATCAGGCTTATATGTGGACTCTATCTTGGAGAGTCAAGGAATCATTGTCAAAGTGCGTTGTTTAGGTAATGTTCTAATTAATATATTTTTCTTTGACTAAAGTTTCCGCACAGAATCGCTGTTGGGATCATTGCACATGCAGGATTTGGATCCACATATATGATTTTAGGCGTTGGATCCAGACATCTATGTACTTGATTTTGTTTGGCGACTAACGGATACAACTTCCTATTATAAAGCATGATCATAGGATTTGTTAATTGGCTAAAGCATCGGTCAAAACTTGACATTAAAGTGAAATGCTTGAGTATTTGACTCAAGGTGAATACCTGATCTGCTTCTGTGCCTCAGAGCCCATTCACATGTTTCTTTAAGTTTTTGTTTTTCTTGCTGATGGGCAGAATTTTGAAAACCTTGATAGTATTTTCAACATTGCAGTATTTTGGTAGAGCAATAACTTTAATATTGTAAGAATGCATCTAGATCACTTGTGGTAAATACTATGAGTTTATATCATAGTTCTTTTAATATGTCTATTTGCTTTATATTTAATTTTTTGGAAGATAGTATGCGACTTCCTGTTGTATATGGATAAGAGTTCAGGAAATTGTTGAGTTGAGCAGGATTAGAATGTCATTGTGGTAGTAAGAAGCTTGATGTCTCTTCTTTTACCTAGCAGGTTGTGGGGGAACTGGGAACACCATGTGTTCAGAATGTGGTGGAAGGGGTCACATTTGACTTGCCCGAAATTCAACATTCACTTCTTGTTACTCTAGTTGCATCCTCAATGTCAAAAGGTAGTAGAAGCCACACTTCTAGTTACAATTCTTCAAGATATACAGGCTTGATGTTAGTTTTCTTCTTGTTTGAGATATGCAAGCTTTTGATTTTAAATGTTGTATCTTGTGATGATTGAAGCAAAAATTTCAAAGCATGATTTCTCCTATGATATAGATAATGTTTTCCTGTGTGGACATTATATGATGCAGATGCACATTTCCGGCAAGAGTGTGAGAAGGTGCAAGGGAAAATAATTCAGTAATTACCATTTATTGAAATTGAAAAAACCTTTTGGCTCTAAAGCAGAATTAATTGCAAAATCTGGACTAAGCAAAAGTTTTTGTATATTAATAGACTCGTTGAAAGTGATGAAATTAGTCGGTGGACTTTTCCTCTAGACGACGATGACTGGAAAGAAAAGAGACCACAATGGGATTATATGCATTACAGTTTTACATACATGTATGTAAAAGATATTAAAAATGTGTCTCTATAACATGGATTCTACATGAGCCGTACGAACCAACTCTTGTGAATTTTGTACTTGTGATCTTTCTATCTCCCGGATATAATCTGGAATAGTACTGTCAAATTGCTGGCTCTGGGGGTTTTCTGCATATGCAACATAATACGCTGCAATGCTGGCTTGTACCCATGCCATGGCGACCCTACTCTACAATTTGTACATCAAGTAAGAAGTTAGTTTGCATTTCTTACTAATATAAATGCTTCTTTTACCCGTAAGGCTTGAATCCTTACCATAAAATATCCGATTAAGAATGTGTACAAGGACACTTCTGTTGCATAGGTCTTGTGGATCAGAAGTGCCCAACTACCACCAACTAGTGCACATATGGATCCTGCTGCCACCCCGGAGAGGAAGCAGAATGAACTGGTGAGGTCAGAGTTTATCAGCTTTTCCATTCCAAGTCTTCTGAACATCTCCCATGTATCCGTTGATGCTCGCACAATCCCTTTGCTGTAAACCCCTACTTGCACAAAGCCCCATCTATTCCCATATGCTACAAGCTTTAATGCAACTCCAGAACAGCAATTTGCGGAGCACATGAACTCATCTGCGTCTCCAGAAACCAAATTTACACCTCGAGCTGAACCCCGGATGACACCAAGAACTGGTATAAAAATTGAGCCCATGCAAATACTCCCCATTGAGTACTTAGCTGAGTTTCTTGCTGCAGTTTTGAAGTCAACTTGTGTCCCACTTGCAAATTGCATGTATTTGATGTGTGATACTGTGACAAGCATCATGTTTTTCACTATCTGCATTGTCCATGTTAAGCTTCCTAGGATGAGGAATATGAATAGAGTATCGATCTCTGTTGCAGTGGCGGTGGCTCCCCCAATGCCGGACATCAAGGAAGCCAAATAAACAGTGCATATGATTATTGAAAGAAGTACCATGGCTTTCACTTTTGGAGGATGATGTGCTATGGAAACTGTTACTATCCTATTTGCATGCTGAAATCTGGGACTAACCCAACAGGCGTACAGGGATTGAATCACAGAAGAAACCAGGGCAATCACCGATGCTGCTACACTCCCTGGAGTTTCTATGGAGACAAGTAAGATCCCAAATGCACAGGTAAGGAGAGGGCTAAGCCAGAATGTGGCCTTAACCATTCTTAAAGGACTGAAACATGTCAACTCTTGCCATGCAAATCCTATGATTCCTGCACAAGCCGTTGAAGAGAGGACTGGAACGTACCATTTCTTTGGGTGGAAATGATGGGTGTGGGCAGCCGATAAGACACCACGTACCGTGAGAACAAGTACCAGAACTGTGATAACTAGAAATTGTACATAGAAAAGGTACTGAAACAGCTTGTTAACAAAGCTTCTATCCGTCCTCATCTCTACGTGGGTACCATTTCTTTCCTGTATCTGCATTGAAAACCCTTAGTCAGATGATTGACACATCAAGAAACAGAAGAGTATGCAGAACTTAGCCGCAGGGAAACAAGAAAGTCGAGCAGCAAGGCAGACGGTGCCCGATCCTCTGCCTCCACAGACATCAAGAAACTAGAATTGAGATGACCTTTGGGGCAGGGCAGGCGGGGTGGGACGTTGACTTCACCTTGATCATCTCACCATCTGTTCTGTCTTGGCACTATATTCAATTCCTTGGCATCCACGATTCAGCAAGACTAGAGCTCTACTTTCAACTTGGAACCAATTTTAAACCACGACTACAGATCATTGGAGGTCTTCTTGAAGACATTATTTTAAACGTGATTCATAGCTACATGTGGTGTAGATGTGTGCTACACGCTATTGATCTTGCCTCTATAGAAGTTTGAATATGATTGACCTGTGAGTAAAGTGAATAACGGTAGCAAGCATCCCCTCCTTTTTCCAGTCAAGAATCCAATTCAAAATCAAATAGGATTCAGCTTTAATTCGTACTTGAGTTTGAGGCTTTGAGCCGAAAAGAGGCCCAGATTTCAGGGATATTGTGAGTGCAATTTCGGTTTAATTTTAGGGGGTGAGTTTGCATATACTGAAAATAAGTACTAATCAGTTTATCGTTGAAAATAGGTTGAAAAAGAGTGCTTTTATTTTACAGCTTTTGCTTTTGAACGATTAAATTGATTTAAGTTAAAAGCTATAAATAATTTTCTACCAACCTCTGCAGCTTATTAGTGAAACTGTAAATATTAAATTGTTTTTATAAAATTTTAATAGTTTTTACTTCGAGCACTCTACTTTTGCAATTGTTTGGCTTATAATTTTTTTATAATTTATTTTCATCTCGAAAGTAGAAGATATTGCAAATACTTTTTTATAATTTATTTTCATCACAATTTTTTATAATTTATTTTCATGTCATTGATTGATGGGCCTTCTGAGTTGTTATTGAATTGGACAAGTCTTGAAGCCCAACAAAAAGACTGAAGCCCATAAGAAGTAATTTTGGGTATCATGTAATTGTGAAAGCCCAAGACTCTCCCTCTCTCTCTCTCTCTCTCTCTCTCTCTCTTGTTTGTTCATGTTTTTAGTTTTAATTTAGATAAATTATATTTTTTCATTCGAAATATACTTATTTTTATATTTTATTATCTAAATTTTTTTTATCGACTTATCATTTTAATTTTATAAAATTTACATTATCTCATATTTCGATTGATTTTTTAACTGGAAAAATATCTTATGCACCGCACATGTGATACTTAAAACTAATGTATGAGTAAAATATCATATATGCAGTGCATGTGATTTTTTTATAATAAAAAAATCGATTGAAAAACAATCATATATAAAAAAGAGTACAAATTTATCAAAATTAAAATGATAAATTCGCATAAAGAAAAAGAAAGTTGAAATGACAAAATGTTAAATGTAATTTACCCTTTCAGTTTTCACTGAAAATCTCTCTCCCCCTCTTTGAGAAACGTTTATAAATATATATATATATATATATAATTTATGAATTCTTCTGTAATGAAATAAGTTTTGACCTGTATGAAATCGTGTTTGACGAAATTACACTTAATTGGTGCGTTTTCCAACTGAAGCATTCTCACAAAACCATTCTTCACTGTCTCAGGTCAAAATGCTTAATTAAAAACATGCAAACTACTTACGTAAATTGAAGTCATCCACTTAAATATTACGAAAATCAATTAATTAAAAAAAAAAAGAGCAGAACAGCAAAGCCACTTTTATATTTCAGGAAATTTATGATTGATCTAATGGTGGAAAACAACGGAATAACGATCCACTTCATAATAAAAATATTTTGATGTGCCTCGTAATTCAGTCTGTGTCTAATTGTGTAAGATATTATCCGTTTTTATTTTATATGAGTCTTACAATTTTATTCTAAAAAGGCGTTTCCCTAGGAATAAAAGACATTGGGACTTATAAACCACTCAAACTCTTTGTTTATAATTAATGTGGGACGCTTGATTATAGGAAAAAATCCAGAGACCCCCCCTGTGATAATAGGAATGTTCAAAAACCCCCCTATGAAAATTAAATTATCAAATACCCCCCTATAATATAAAATAAAGTTCAAAAAACCCCCTCCATACAAAAATTGAGCCACACGCGCTTTGACTGCGATTTTTCTATAAAAATACTTTTTTTTTTTGACATTTTTGCCCTTCTCTCACATTTAACATATAATATTATATATATGTATTTAAGAATTAAATATTATTTTATATAATAATTATTTAATTAAAATATGATATATTTCTATTAATAATAAAATATTTTTTATATAATAATTACTTAATTATTTATATAATAAAATATTATTTTAATTAAATTAAAATTAATTTTATATATAATTAAAAAAAAAAAGCAG